>NW_025047688.1:184844-194945 GCF_018831695.1 Puntigrus tetrazona | reverse complement strand
GTTCACTCAAATTCTTGAATCGATTTTGCTTTACAGTCCTCATAAGGCTGCGGTTCTTTCAGTTGGTTGTGCATCTTTTTCTTTCACACTTTTTCCTACCACTCAACTTTCTGTTAACATGCTTGGATACAGCACTCTGTGAACAGCCAGCTTCTTTGGCAATGAATGTTTGTGGTTTACCCTCCTTGTGAAGGGTGTCAAGGATTGTCTTCTGGACAACTGAAGATCAGCAGTCTTCCCTTGATTGTGTAGCCTAGTAAAGCAAAGTGAGAGACCTTTTTGAAGGCTCAGGAAAACTAGGTGTTTTGAGTTGATTAGTTGATTGGCTTGTCACCATATTCAAATTTTTTGAGACCGTGAATTGGTGGGTTTTTGTTAAATGTGAGCCAAAATCATCACAATTAATTGATTACTTCAGTCTGTTTCACAATTTCAGTTAAATTACTGAAATAAATTACATTTTCCACAATATTCTAATTCACTGAGATGCACCTGTAGGTTTTGAGGTTTGTTCCTGTGTTGCCACTTTAGCTACTTGTCACTAGATTTAGCTACTTCCCCACCCCTTTTGAGAATTTTTTTAGAGACAAATATAGCAACCTCTTGGACAACCTTATCTATGCCCACTGAACTATTCATCTGTATATAGATCAGTGAATTTGCCATTATAATGCCATCTAGTGACATTTAGCTACCATTTTTAGCTACTCTCCAATGAAAGCAGTTGGCAACACTGATTTGTTCTATTCAACTGTAGTGTTTGAACAGACTGGGAATGGCTCAGAATACTGTAAAAATCACAAAGTATGCTCTTCTGTGTCAGCAGCACCATACGTGGATATGCTGTTTACATTGTTTACACTTAGATCTGAATGTAAACAACATATCCATGTACACAAATATATTGTTTACGTATGTGATGCTTTCCAACATGGCACTATAGTAAATAAAGTTATTTTGGTTTTGGTTTTTTTGCATAGAAAAAGTATTTTCGTAGCTTCGGAAAATTACAGTTGACCCATTGATATCAAATAGACTTCTTACTACGATCTCGTTACTACGTTTCTGTGCCTTGATCATGTAAAGATCCTTGCTGAAGAGTCAGAGAGCTCTCGGGATTAATTGAAAATATCGTAATTTGTCTTCTGAAGATAAAACGAATGTCTTACGAGTTTGGAACAACAAGAGTGTGAGTAATTAATGACAGAATTTTCATTTTAGCGTGAACTATCCCTTTAACTTATGGCCCTCTTGGGGTTGAAGCATAATACTGCAAGTTACTTGCAGAACAACATTGTTTTAGTAATGTGAGTGGGGCTGTGTTTGTGCTCTTCTGCGTGGATATTTTGAGGTTTAACTGTGTTTTAAAGATGACAATATTATCAGATCGAATGTCATATGTTAGAAGTCTCTCCACGGCCCCTTTCAGTATATATGAACAAATCCAATGGTTATAACTGGAACGTGGGTATTGCTCTCAGAAATAAGCAGACTAAATGCATGTTTGACTGTTTGAGGTCAAAAGCATACATGGATGAATAGTTCACACTACAATCTATGACATGCATTTATAAAACAAATAGGTTAAATGTTCCTTGCAGAGTCTAAAGTCAAAATCTCTTGAGTTGAATCAAATGAGATTTCAATATAAAAACAAAGTATAATGTTTCAAAATAAAAAAGGATGCCATTCCAAATACTCTGCATAGTAGATAGAAAATGAACCAGCAGTTACAGGTACATAAAAAATGGTATTAGTAATGAGTTGGCTATGCCAGAGTAACCCGCAGACAGTATCACAGTACTGAAATCAGGGTTCAGATATTTGTGATACATCAACAGAGATTTGAGTCCTAATGGAGTAGAATGCAGGGCTCTACTGTGGGCCAGCTAAATGGTCTATGAAATAGCACTGGTTGATGAGGCTTAATTGTTGTTGAGGTCTGCTGAAATGCTGATGGCCATGCGTCAGCCCAAATCTTTTGAGCCGAGGCATTTGTGTGAGTGGGCGCTGGATGGGTTGCATTCCACTGCTTTGCTGACTTAGGGATTTGTATTTGACGTGATTGTGCCAGCCCTGAGTTAGAGAGCAGGGACGGCACATTCAGTATTTCCAACAACAGGTGTGGGGTTTATGCAGAGACTGTGGGTGGGTGAAAGCATCAAAATGTGTTTGTGAAAGGCAACTGAAGTCATTTGAATTAGCTGTGTTGCATATGTGTTTGCATAGGTAGTATTTATTTAAAAGTACATTTTTTGTTTCTTTACATACGTGATTATGAGAAAATACGTCACAGTTTAGATTTGTACATGCTGAGAGAAAAAAACAGAGATTGAATCCTGCGTACTATAAAATGGCCTATAATAAACTGTGTATAGAACAATATTAATTTGTTTACATAATTTATGATGTCTACATTGCAATGCCATTACAAACATATATTATTGATGTAGAATTGTAATTTTGTGCATTGCATTTTTTTATTTTACTTAATACATTTGATTGTGGAAAAGACAATTAAACAGTATGGAGTATTTTGGATTAGTTTTCATTTTTTCTTATAAAATGACTTAATAATTCCTGGACCCTCAAATCAAACTCATTTATGTCTTAGATGGCCTGAGGGTCAGTTTTTGCTAAATTTTCATTTTGGGGTAAACAATTTTTTAAAGATTTGCTACTGCAAAACATTTCTGTTTAAAGGAGGACATCAATAGTACATTCTTGGGTATAGCTTAGCATCCTTAAACAAACAAAAAAAAGAGTTTATGTGCCATTAACTTAATGTTATCGATGGCGAACTCTATCGGTTCAAATGTAAACCAGCTTCTGAATAAACAATGAAGTAAGGATCACCGAAACCCATGGCATTTATGCAGTGCATCACATGTGTAGACATTGCACTGGCCTGCTCACATTGCTTACACAGTGTGTGATGTACTCTAATGAGCTCTCTCTCTCTGTGTACATGTCCATTTGTATTCTGTCCTGCTCTAGAACCCTGGTTTAACTCAGCTGAAGTTCACATACCATTATTTACACTCCTTTGACAATCTAATGCAAGCTTGGCTCATGAATCATGCATGTCGGAGAACAAGACTGCGATTTGTTCTGAGCCTGCAAGAAACAAGATATAATTTTTTAAACATCACCTTCACTGTCTCTTCAGCGCAGTAGAAGTGCCGGTTAAACGATGAGCTTGCTGGAACGGTCTGAAGTCATCCATGTTGAGTTGCTGAAAATAATCGAGCATTTTCGCCTGCTGTCACTTATCCTGCTTACAAAAATTGGGTTGAAAAACCTTTTAATAATTAAAATAGTTGGTTTGTTCATGCATAGACGATAACTACGACTAAAAAGTCCAAAAAATAGCTATAAAGATAACAATAAAGAGGAACAATATCTAGCAGCCAATCAGAATCCACCCAGAGTAAAATTCTGATTCTCTCAGGAATTGTGTACTAAGACAGACGCAAAATTTACAGTGGCTATTTTCTAGGCTGTTATAACTAGGAACTATGCTCTCTTTTTGGTGTAATAATCAAGGAACTTTGCAATGGTTGCAGCAGGTGGAATGATATTGCTCAGCGCCTGAAATTGCTGGGGACTATTTTCAGGCACTGCTTGATATCATTGAAAGAGTCAAGTTTTAAATAGGAAAAATATAATTCTTTGGTTATTTTTAAGCTTGACGCTAATCAGATTTGATGATCTATGCTAACCTACCCCTAAACCAGCTAAATGAAGTCAAAAATTGTAAAACTCAATGAACTCTAGGGGACTTAAAATGAGCCTATTTTCAAAAACTGCTGTGTTCCTTTAAATTTCCTTTCAAACTCGTAAAATCAACGATAATTTTACAAAGCTACAAGAATATGTTTTGTGTACAAAGAAAACAGTTTATTCCAAAGTGTATTATTTAATATTAATAGATTTTGTGTATTCATAGATTTTTGGATGGGATGCAGATGTTAGCTTTGGCAGTACAGCAAAGAGAAAAGTATAGTGTTGCAGTCATACATCATAGTGCTTTAGTTTTACATGAGGAGAGTTGGTCTGGGTTTATTGTTAGTCTGTGTGAATTACAAGGGGGCAGGAAAAACAGTCAAGGACAAATGAATGGAAAAGTCTATACAAGGGGGATCTGGGCTGGGTGATATTTCCTGCCTGTGTTGATGCTGGTGTCCTGCTAAGTGTAGTGCAGGTTAATGGAAGATTCCTATGCTCTCCACTCATACAATAGCAAAAGGGGGGACTTTATTTATTGATTGATTTATTTGAAGAGACTAGGGTAACTCAACTATATTTTTCTATATTTGAGTCTACTCATACTCCACACACTAAATTTCTAGGCTCATATAAACATCCTTTGGTCTTGTTATAGTCAACTCTTTAATGATATTTTCCAATTATTGATGGAAAGCAGAAGTGAGCAGCCTGAAGTTGAGGTTTTTTTTTTTTTGGCTTGCTAAAAAGTTCTGCCTGTTTGAACAGTTTGGTTTAAATATGCTGTTGCTACAGTGAGAGACTGATACTCTTGGCTAATAAAGCACTGCGCAGGTTTCTATGGACACTGCCTACTTTAGACTGTGAGAAGGGCTACCAAAATAATTGCAAGGTCATGGAATACGTTTTACAAAGGAGATGCATTCTTCTCAAAGCTTAAAGACGGCCAAGAAAAACACTCACATTATAGACTTGCCATATTAATACTGTTTTTTGAGTCTGTGGCTCAGCGATAATGAATATTTGTTTAGCTCTGAATACAAATTTTCATGCTACAAATACAAATAATTTTAGTTTCAAACTTTTTTCATATTTGATTTTTCCAGGTTTGACCAATCATATAGCATATCAGAATTGTCAGTTTTATTAAACACTAGATGGCACTCATACATTATATTAAAGACATTCGTAGTAAACCATTTAGTCATCCAATGCCTGATTCCAGGCATTATCTTCTCCATTTGAATATTGTATTGTTGTTTGGAACTTTGTATAACTGAGGATCTGTTCGGACAAGTCAGGAAATCATTCTCAGCAAGTCAGTTGACGGGAATGATGGATGTGATGGTTTTATTTCGTTTACACTGTGTCCCTTCAGTTACGTAACACTTCAGAGCATTTATTACTGGACTATAAATGAATGCCAAACACAGTTTAGGATTTGAAAGATAAAGCAATTCTCCCATAACAGGACAGAGAGGTAAGTATGCAAAGCTGCTTATCATGGTTAGCACAGGCGCCAACACCTATAATGCAAGCGCTGTAGTGAAAACTGATTGAAAGCAAGTCATTAAAAAGTCCCACATTTTATGACTATTCAGTTTTACATAATACTTCAGGATTCTCAACTGAAGACACCACACTGAATACTAATCACAATACACTGCAATCTAAACAGTCAAGCCATGGCAGATGCTGGCAGACACAAAATACTCTAAGAATGCCAGTTATGTCAAATGCCATAATTAGGACATTCACAATGCCAGCTGATTTGCTGTGAGGAAAGTTTTCCTTGTCACATAAAAAAAAAAACTTTCAGAATCAGAATGGCAAGACAAATAATGGCCTTGCCTGTGTGTCTCATGACTAAGTCTGTTCTGTATTGAAGATGTCAGTTTCACTGACTATTTGTTTACCAACTGACAATTGATATTATTAAATCATATTAATTAATAATAGATACTGTATATAGTATTTTCCAAAAGTCTCTTATGCTCACCAAAGCTGCATTTACTTGATCAAACACTAAGAAAAAAAGTTTATTTATTTATAAGTGTAAGTGTTACATGGACCTTCAGGAATCTAATAAATTATCTAATAAATAAAAAAATGGAAAAAGAAAAAAAAATATTGACATAAATTGAATGCATATTGTAAATATATGAATGTATGCTATCACACTGATCACAGTATTAAGTAGGTGAAGTCTTTGGTAGTTTTGTATTGGTATGTACAGTGGGTACGGGGTAAGTATTCAGGCCCCCTTACATTTTTCA
The DNA here is from genome assembly GCF_018831695.1 of Puntigrus tetrazona. Classification (NCBI taxonomy): domain Eukaryota; kingdom Metazoa; phylum Chordata; class Actinopteri; order Cypriniformes; family Cyprinidae; genus Puntigrus; species Puntigrus tetrazona. The sequence goes on along the minus strand of NW_025047688.1, from coordinate 188,943 downwards.
CTCTTTGTTATATTGCAGCCATTTGCTAAATTCATTTAAGTAATTTTTTTTCTTCATTAATGTACACACAGCACCCCATATTGACAGAAAAACACAAAATTGTTGAAATTTTTTTCAGATTTATTAAAAAAGAAAAACTAAAATGTCCTGGATGAACACCTTCGTTCACCTTCCAACAAGACAATGACCCTAAGCACACCGCTAAAATAACGAAGGAGTGGCTTCACAACAAACCTGTGACTGTTCTTGAATGGCCCAGCCAGGGCCCTGACTTAAACCCAATTGAGCATATCTGGAGAGAACTGAAAATGGCTGTCCACCAACGTTTACCATCCAACCGGACAGAACTGGAGAGGATCCCCAAATCCAGGTGTGAAAAGCTTGTTGCATCTTTCCCAAAAAGACTCATGGCTATATTAGATCAAAAGGGTGCTTCTACTATATACTGAGCAAAGGGTCTGGATACTTGGGACCATGTGATTTTCAATTTTTCTTTTTTAATCTGCAAAAATGCCAATTCTGTGTTCTGTCAATATGGGGTGCTGTGTGTACATTGAGGGGAAAAATTAACTTAAATGATTTTAGCAAATGGCTGCAATATAACAAAGAGTGAATAATTAAAGGGGGTCTGAATACTTTCTGTACCCACTGTATGTTGGCCTTATTACACTGGTTATTTTTCATATATGAGAGGAATTTCCTATTTTAGCCGTTATAGCCGTTATGCAGCTATTGCACATTATTCTCTAAGGAAAAGACAATGACTCTTTAATGATCCCATAAATAGTAGATTTCGTGTCTACATTGCATGTGACTGCTATACCGAATTTTCAAGCACACAAATTTTCGCGAAAGAGTCCGTGGAATCAACATTTACCTCATTCTGTGAGGAAAGCAAATACTCATGATGCCAGGACCACAAATCCCAAAACCTCTTGAAATCATCCACGCTTATAGCTTAGTGTGGATGATGAGACATTAGTCAAACACAGTGTGACGTCCTGTGTGTAATGTGTTTAATGTGAAACTTCAGATTAAACGTCAGAGAGAGACTTTCAAATGTGTTTACAAATGGCTAATGCTGTATGGCTGTGCCTCAGCACGTCCAAACCGTAATGCTTAAGTCTTGGAGATACAGGTTTGTCATCCAGTCCCACGTGCATAAACAACATCTGTGAGTGGAGAGAGGATATCCTCTCCATAAAGTGACCTCACATGCTTGGAAAATGACAGACAATGCCTGGATTTTCTCCAGTGGTTGTCTGTTTTACTGAGAAGAGTTTTCCGAGGAAGTGAAAAGGATATAGGGGAAGGTTTTTAATAATCCATACACTTGGAACTGTATAACATTAAAAGACCATTAAGAGGGGAGTTTTACTGGGGGATAAATTGGATGCAAACATAGAAAGTTACCCAGAGGGCTTTGCAAGACCACTGGAGATAATGTTAGCTCATCTTTTGTTCATCTAAAGTAATTAAAAGACAATGAAAACATAATGTAGATGATGAATGGATGGATGAATGGATAGATGGATAGAACTGCTTTAACAATTCTAACAGATTTAATAAACAGCTCACTCTGATACAATTGCCTATAACACAAAATGTAATTTATCGATTGCCTTAGTCTATCTTCTCACAAAGAGCATCACACATTTTTGTTCAAAATATACAATATCATAACGCCCAATCAAAGAATCCTACAAAAAAAATCACAGCTTCCACAGAAAAACTAAGCAGTACAACTATTTTTAACATTTTCAATAACAAGAAATTAATCTTCAGCAACAAATCAGCATATTAAAATATTTTCTGAATGATCATCTGACATTGAAGACTTGCTGTTGAAAATAGTTGTGCCATCAGAGGCATGCATTGCTTTTTAAAATATCATACATTAAAAGAGTAAACTTTTTGTTTTTTATCAAATATTTCACCGTATTACTGTTTTTACTTTATCTTTGATAAAATGTGACTCTGGACCATAACAGAAGTCATAGGCAGCGTGGGGATATTTTTAGCTATAGCCAAAAAAACATTGTATGGGTCAAAATTATTATTATTATTATTATTATTTATGCCATGTAAATTAAGTAAAAGTCATGTTCCATGAAGATAATTTGTAAATTTCATATACAGTAAATATATTAAAACATTTTTGATTAGTAATATTCACTGCTAAAGATTTCACATGTACAACTGTAAAGGCGATTTTCTCAATATTTTGATTTATTTGTAATTTTTTAAACGCTCAGATTCCTCAGAATAACTGCAGTAGTATACTGTATCTATCTGTATGTATGATAGCTTTCAGAGGAGTGTGAATGTTTATTTAGTCCAACAAAAAGCAGGCATTCATGCATAATCACAACAGGAACAGCTGGCCATCATCAGTTATCTACAAGCATTCAGCAGCATTAACCGTGGCCTTCCTCTCGGGGGCCATCCAGATGCCTGATGTTGATCACACACACACCAAGCACGTTTTTTCTCAACTGGGTGGTAAAAATATAAGGAACATCGCTTTTCTGGTCAGAAATGAGAAGTGTCTTGCAAAAATGTTTCATTTTTCTTGTAGACTAGTACAGATATCGCTCCATCTCAACATACCTCATTCACAATGTGTGACACTTTCCGCACAAAAATGAGAAAAATGATTTATATTCCCTCATGCAATAGGCTATGTTTTATGGGGAATAAGTGCAAAGACATGCAAACTGGAAACATTTTCATCTTCATCAGTCTGACCCTCTTCAGTCATGCAGACAGTGTCATTTTTCTTTCACAGAGTCTCTGTGAGGAAACAACTCTTTCTGTGTCCATTTTTTTTTAATAAGTGAGCAATGGGAAGATATTTCAGGTCAGGAAAAGTTAAAGGGCTTCAGCAGAACGTTACTAAAGAAAGTTTCACTGAGATGACACCTTAACTGGCCGACAAAGACCAGGCCTGTAGAATAAACCAATATTAAGCACAAATCTCATGACAATTTTTCTGTCTCGGTGCCTGTATTCAGATTTGTACGCTGCAAACTACTGGTCAAAAGAAAGAGCAGAAAGTTCCTCTTTTTTTCAGTGAATCTTATCCACAAAGGGAGGACAGCAGAGAATGAATGAGAACATTTCTCCACATACCACAGAATATCTCTTGATGAAAGTTTTCAGATGTCCATATTAAGCATTAAACTTTCCCTAACAAGAAGCCTGAGACTCCAAAATGGCTACCATGAGAAAGGAAATTAAGTGGGATTACTGCCTGTCTCTCATTAGCTTCCCATGATGGAATGTGTCTGTCGTAGCCAATAATGAGGCAATAATTCTTTAAAACTTGTTGGCACAACCCCCCGAACAAAACCTACAGGTTCCACAGATGGAAATTTATTTGCAGAAGTCTTTTTATCTATAGATTTGTTCAGCGGTTGCGATATATCAAGTAGCATGGTACCTTATATTTAACATTATTATAGCTTGTTATGCTGCTATTGTATAAGAATTGTGTTTTATCATATTCGTTTTACGTAGGTCTCTTGAAAAAAATCACTTAAATTTAAAATAATTTAAATATTTATATGTAATCTAATAGTGCCCGTGCAAGCAGTTTTATTTATATACTATTATGCATATTATTTATTAATATATGGAGCTAGAATTTTTTTTTTTACTTTATTTGAAATACCAACANTTTTTTTAATATTTGTTCATTTTAGTTAGTAGAAATATAATTATGAACTTTCTTTCATGTTAGTTCACAGTCCGTTAATTAATGTTAACATACACAACTAACAAAAGGAATTCGTGTGTTGAAATGATCATTGACCAATATAAATAAATGAGCGATATTGCTCAATGGTATTAAACATCACTGCTAAGCCTTACCCTTATTTTTAAGTTTTAGTTTTCTCAGTTTGAGTGAACAATAACAACAATGCAAGTGAGTAATAATTCTAAAAGGACACTACAGTATATAAAACTGTGACTCATTGCTTTGTAGAAATGATCTGTGACGCTGTGCAGTGGTTTGACTCCCCACTGGAGGGCCTCAATGGCATGCAGTCAGCCCGGGCTAATAATGAGCCATCACACTGAGTGCCCTGAGACCTCT
>NW_025047688.1:176265-184839 GCF_018831695.1 Puntigrus tetrazona | reverse complement strand
TTGCTCTCTTGGCCAGCAGCTGTCCAACTCTAAACCGGTCATTGCCTTGACTGTGTTGCTTATCACACTAATTAATTGCAGGTCTCAAGCCAAGTACAGCCGCCCACTGAGTGTCCCTATCTAATCTGTATTCCTTTGTATATTTTTTATGCCTTTAATCAAAGAGCCAGCGAGAAGCAACCAGAGGCTGTGCTCCCATGAGGATGTGGATAGCCACAGCAGAAAACAAAGCAGTGCAGACGAGAGCGAGCAGTCAGACCCCTGGTCCCCTCGCACGGTCCCCAGGAGACACACGGTAGGAGGACCTCGCACTGCTGGGGACGTGATCATCATGCAGTCCTACAACATGGACCACAAGAAAGAGGCCTTTCTTGAGCACCTGAAACAGAAGTATCCCCACCATGCTTCTGTAATTATGGGGCACCAGGAAAGACTCAGAGACCAGGTAAGCTCCGAAATTTTCAAACCATTGTTTGTAAAGACGTTTTCCCCCCGCTTAGGCTAAATTGGGTTTTTAAATATAAGGTCAAATTAAAATTGCAACATCGAAAACAGATGGAAACATAGGCCTATATAACAGCACACAGAAATCGATTGTTTACTATGTAAATTATTATATTTTGTCGTCATAGTCAATTAAACTCCATAACATTTCAGAAAGCCATTGATCCAAACTTTGCAAGAACATCGTTACCTTATTCTGATCTACCCATGTACCAAGTGACTCTTGACAGATTAAGGGACACTGACATTTTTTTATTGCTGCTGGTTTCCGCTTGACATTTTCATTGTATCTTTGTCGGATGGATAAGTTTCAGTGGAGTTAGCTTAGACATAGTTTATTGTATGCTTGAATAAACAAGATGAATTAAAAGCGAAATAAATGTGAATAAATCATTTGACGTAGTCTACACCTAAAATAAATAGCCTAAGTAGGCTAAATTATAGGCTAGGCTATATGTCAGGTAAACATAAAATGTACAGAATGAATGTAATGCCATGCCTACTCCAGATGACTGTGCTCGCGTACGGACAGGCTATCCAAAACGCTAGTATTTCATATACCATAATTAATTACTTTCAAGGGAAGCAGGTGTCTATATAGAAGAACATTCAGCTTAAACGTGTGGCATGGGATGTGAAATAAAGCGCTTTACCTCTGAAGGTTGTTGCGGCGTTACTACCGACAGCGATCTAAAGATTTTAAATGACAGATACGATTATATGTATTTATCACCAATATCATCACCAACAATTGAATACATTCCGATTTCAGTTGAAATATTTTATTTGATCAGTGTACTAGTACTAAAGACAATACTGCAGTTATGAAATAAAGGTTTTCAAAAACTTTCCATTAACTATAGCCTACCTACTGACCAATCGGAGTTCTATATTCAAAAGAGTTGCGTAATATTTTTACATAGACCTGTAAAAATACAACTGTACCTCACCAACTCTTTCAACATTGAATGTCGCTAACTTGTTTTAAGTATTAGTAAACAAGAAGGTGATGGAAAGCCACATTTCGCAAGCACCTGAATTCAATGCGTTTTTGTAGTCCGACGAGTCTTTCAGGTAAGTTCATATAGGTGGGTGTGTCTGTACAGACGCTGATGTCACGGCTGTCGAATATCGCTTCAGTGCAGACAAACTTCTGCAGCGATCCGCATCTACTTTCAGAGACACGCTACGGGATTTGCTATCCACATTTACTGTTTATTTGGAATATGCCTTTAGTGTAAGCAATCAAGGTGGAGGTGTTGCATCAAGGTAGGCTATTGCAAATTCAAATTACAGTTGCTTCGCCAGTCGGTCTGTGTGATCGGTGAGTTTAATTCGTTGAGTAAAGAGAGTTATGTTAAACTAAACGATGAGCTTTTTGGCTAACGAATCAACAAATCCCGCAGTAGCCTAATGAATATGTAAACTGAGGATGTAAACGGAGAAGTCGTCATACTGGTTCTCTTGGATCAAAAAACTTAAAGTTATGCAAATCTGTTTGATATGAGAGTTAGCATATTATGAGATTCTGCTAGAAACAGATTATGAGAAGTTATTGCTTATTGATTTGGATTTCAGTGTTACCATAATACATTGGTTACACTCAAATACATCAATGTAACCAGACAAATACCATGGTATAAGGTACCATGTACCAGCGTCAGATTCTATTGTATGAGATCTGACAGTACTTTGTGTGTGTGTGTGTGCATTTTTCTTCTTCTTTTAACTCAGAATATCACTTGCGCTCCCAATAGCTGGTTTCTTTCAATGCAATGTGTCTGTCTCTTGATTTTTTTTCTTTTCTTCAGCATAGTTTTGGTATGTTTTTTGTGGCTGGGTACAGCCGTGAGTAATATCATATCATGCCCCTGGCACTGAAGAATACTGAAGCCCATCCAGCAGGAGGGAGTGTGTCTTTCATCCTCCTTTCGCCCTTTCGTTCTTTCTTTCTTCAATATTCTCCAGACCCAGAGAGAATGAGGTATGATTTATCTGACCCTGCCAGTGCGTTCAAAGACCTGGCATTAGACCAGCTCAGATGAAGCAAGGTCTGTGGCCATTCATCTGCCTGTGATTAGAGGAGAGTGCAGTGAACCGTGCAAGCTGCTCCCCTCAAGCCCACCCTCATGCTTTAAACTGCTGTTTTCAGGCATCTCTCGATGTCCTGGCTTTCTGCGGGTAACCCTTTCTGACAATGCCCGAGTGTGAGCGTATGTCGGCACTGCTTGCTCATGCATGTGGAATAGGTGTACAATTGATCCCTGGTCTGCAGGGTGCTGTTGGGGCATCTGGATCTAGATAATCAGTTACACTTACAAGTGTTAAGTGCAGCTGCTGTTGACTACTTTTTTTCAGGTTTATTCTTAAGCAATCTTAAAAAATACAATCATTTATTTTGTTTAATCCTCACAATGAAATGTTTAACTTACATTTGCATTATGCATGTCTACAGTGATCCCAGCTGTCATGCCCCATTAATCTGCGCACAGTTTGATGCACTTTTTTTCAAGTGAACATAAAAGCCTATTATTTGCTCTTCCCGCGTCTGTGCACACCGGAGTGATTGTTAGTCGACTCACAATGCAACACCTGTGCAAAGATAACATCTAACTCATATTCATCACCTTCAAGTCTCAGCCTGGACCTTCAGTATGAAAGCTTTTTGGATATGCCTCCTAGTGAATTCCCAGAGCACTGTTTTTTGTCAGTCAGCATAGTTTTTGAGGTTTCTGGTATTGCCTGCATTTTGGGCAAGTGGAGCCACCTCCATTAAAGCCATAGAAAACAATTTGTGCATTCCCTAGGAAGTAATTCAGTGTATGAACGTGAAGATCTGGTGCAAAAAGTGAACCTGAAATCGACCTCTTGTATTCTTAAGGGCCGTTCACACATAATGCATTTTTGCATTCCATTGTGCTGCTTTTCTATTGTTTTTGTATGTAAAGATATTTTAGATAGATGTCTTTGACCACTGGGTTTGTATCTTGTGCCTTTTGTAGTCTCGCTAATGACATGGTGTCCTAAAAGTGCAGTGCCCAAGTTTACAATTCAATTACGTTTCCCAGTGTCTCACATTTTGCATTCCTCAGCACTGCTTTTCATAGCTTTTCTATAAAAACATTCGTTGATGGATGTCTTTGACCGTTCTGTTAATTTTTTTTGCGATGTCTTGTGCATAAAACAGCATTCTAAAAACATGGCTCTCAAGTTGAAATGTCAACTTTTTTATTTTCAAAATTTCATTTTGCATTGTTTTTCTTCAAAAATATGTCAGACGAAAGTGTTTGACAGATTCAGGTACGGTTTACCTGGAACATACTTTTCCATTGTTTTGTATGTAAACATTTGCTAGACAGATGTCTTTGACCGATTCATTTACATATTGCATCTTCTTCTTGCAATTTACGATATCTCCCTCATGACTCAAGTTTTTAACTTTTAAAAAAGTAGTTCAATTTCTCTTTTTTAAGCTCAAAAAACACATTCTGTGTGATTCACCCCTTAGGCTGAACCGGTTATGACCTTCCTCTTTAGTATCAACTTGCATACAGCATGTCATGAAGATTTTTGCATTTTTGCACAGACTACTGTCAGCAAAGATCCTCCCAAAGGTACAACAGTATTTTTTTCAATTTGCATAACATAAGACCTCAGAATCGAAAGTGTCTCCGAGTGAGACTTTGGCTAGCACAATGGAGCATTGTTCGGTCAAAAACACGTTTAGAGCTCAAACTAATCTGTAGGGATACAAACTTTATAAAATGTACGAAATAATGGTTTGATTTAAATATAGTGCTGAAAAGGTGTTTACAGAAATGACTCGAGACGCTTTCGGAAATGCCTGCGTCAAATGTGGAGTCTAAGGTGTAATTGTGTGCTTCTGTCCTGACCTCATAATTGCATTGTCACCAAAACCACAGTGGAAAATGAAGCAGCGCGGTATTGAAGGATTAAGTTCCTTGGGGTCATGCAGGGTGGTAATCTGGCAGGCTAGCATGTCAGAGCAGGTCAGTGTGCGTGCTGCCGTTACAATGAGACGCAGTCTGACTCACTATCTGTGGCATTCTGCATGTCGCTTCTTTCTGTTGCTGAGAATGGAGAAATGACTTCGAGCCTCGGGTTAATGCCCGTCCTCTGAGAACATATACACCATGTATGTCTGCTGTCTGTATAGGCCCTAAAGGTGTTATTGTGAAGACAACCGCGTAGATGCAGTATGGTCTTTGAATATAAATAGGCTACAAAGGATAATGTCTGTGCCAGAGCACACTAATTGGTCTTTGTGCGTTTACTGCTTTTGCGTTACTGGAGATAAATCACTCCATTTTCTTTTTTAATGCGAGCTAAATTATAGGACTGAGCCGTAATTGACTTCAAGACGTGTTGACGATTTTATGTCCACGCGTCTTTAAACAGAAAAGGAGTAAGATGACTACCATACCTTCTTTTTATTTGGTAGTCACCCTTGTCATCAGTAGTTGTGTTTAGTTAATCTATTTTAGGCACATATAAATGAATAATAAATGAAAAAATTTAATGACACATTTTTTGTTTTGTTTTTTTGTTCTTTCGGGTATTGATTGTTTACTGGATAGAGCTGTGTCTGTCTATTTAGTATTTCTCCACAGTTCTTCTCCGACCTTTCTGTGGCCTTTTATTGAGCATTAAAGTTTATGAGGGTACAACACTGTTCGCATCTTGACATTCAGAATGCACCGTTAATAAACGTATAAATCTTTTCCAAATGTTCACCAGTTCAGATGCTCCCTTACTGTGTGTAAGCTAAAACTGAAATCATTAAGTGAAATAGAGATTAAATAAAATAAAATGTAAATATTAAATTAAAAAAAGCAAAAACATTATGAATGTTGACTTGGTGATGCTGCCTTGCCTGTGAAATAAAATAAACAAAAATTAAAATGTAAAATAAATCTTTCAAAATTAAATATTAAATAATAAATACAATAAATAATACTAAAATAGCATAGGGTTGAATTAGACAAAAATATTGTCTTTTGTAAAGTGCTTGACGTTAGATGTACCTCTGAATGATCTTCTTTGATAATTTTGTATTGTCTTGTAGATCAGGAGTTCTGGGCACAGTGTAACCCCTCAGTCTGCTCTAGGGGAGCCAGGGGAGCATCTCTCTTTGGCCTCTCTTGAGTCTTTGGAGGCCATGTCGGAGGGAGAAGCCCCCTCCGCCTTCACCCGAGGCAGCCGCTCCCGAGCGAGCCTCCCCGTGGTCAAGTCAAATAACCAAACCAAGGACAGGTCATTAGGTAAAGTGCCAACTCGCTGTTTTTGAGTGGGTGTGATACTGATTTATTTGTCCTTCCCACTTTATTGTCACTATGTATTTTGAAGTAATATTAATGAGGTTACAAATCAATTTCTTAAAATTAAGGCAAGGTTGATGTTAGTCAGATAAATAGGAGAATGTTTATTGCACATTTAAAGGGATCTATAAATTCTCGTCGATATTTTAAACGCAATATTCAAATATTATAATAGAATTCTAATTAAACAATTTATAGATTTCTTTCTTAACAGAGTGCTGGGCATTCTTTCACTTTTAATTGGTACGTTTATTAATGTATGTATGCTTAATTTTTAATAAAAGCTCTGTATCTGTTCATACATCTGGATCATGTTTTGCAGCTAGAGCGGAAAATGGTACGTTTTGTTCCAAATATCTCAAGTTATATGGCAAGAAAATGCTTACACTGCATTCCTCCCATGAAGACCATTTGGGCTGTCTCAAGAGAATCACTTAATGAAGGGTCTGGGACAGAATGCCGTTGTCACTATTTACCATTGGTACCCTTGTTAGCCTATATGCTGCACTACATGCATTTAAGATATATATTTACACAGCTTTTAGTCATTCCATACTTAATTCACCTCCAAAATACTGCAGAAATCCCTGTGCTAGTATTAATCTCTTTTATGTGCTTTATATTTAGGTGTCCTCTACCTGCAGTATGGAGAAGAGACTAAACAGATTCGAATGCCCAATGAGGTGACGGGTGCAGACACCATCAAGGCTCTGTTTGTCAGTGCCTTCCCTCAGCACCTCACTATGAAGACACTGGAGTCCCCCAGCGTGGCTATTTACATCAAAGATGACATGAGGAATATGTACTACGAGTTGACTGATGTCAGGTGTGTGTCTCCTGTTGTGAATTATATCATGAATTTAAAAATGTAACAAATTACAAAATATTAGATGCTAAATATCGCAAAAAATATCACAGCTTTCCCTTTTACAGTGTGCTTGGATTTAAGTACAGAAAATTGCAGTGATTTTTTTTAAGTGCATTCAAACTGTTGGGTGACTCCCTTTTCCACACCCTACTCTTCGCTGGCCTGCGGCTTCCTAACAAGTCAGCAGGAATAGAAAGAGAGCATGATCAATCTGTGTGTGTGTGTGTGTGTGTTATTCGGCACAGGATGGGTTTGGCTTTTTTAACAAGCGTTATAGTTATGAGGAAGGAGCTTGTGTTGACACGCTTCTAACCTTTGTGTCGCTATGAGCTGCAGCTTATTGTAGTAACGCTCTGTTCTGCCTCATTGAACCTGAATTTTCAAGTTTTATTTACACCACAACACTTTGGACTTCACATCCTGTTTACAAGCAATGTTTCTTGAGAATCAAATCAGCATATTAGAATGATTTCTAAAGGATCAAGTGATACTGAAGATTGGAGTTATGAGTAATGGAGTAATTAATAATATTTTACAATATTCCTCATTTTAGTGTATTTTTGATCAAATTAATGCAACCTTGGCAAATAAATGGGACTTCAAAACTGTTTTAAAAACGTACTTCCCAACAGCCTTTATAAATATAAAATATGTTTTCTTTGCAGGAACATTACGTCACAGTCTTGCCTGAAAGTGTATCACAAAGACCCAGCCCAGGCTTTTAATCACAATGCAAGAGCCAATAATGGAGAAATTAGGGTGAGTGACAAGAGTGTGCCTGCAACATCACTGAACTGTCCCATTATTATAAGCCATATTCAACTCAAAATCCAACCTGGTCTCCTAAAAATAAGTACCACTGTGCACTCTATGTGCAACACTGTTTTGTATCTGCCTTACTGCATGTTTCACTGCAGTTTCAAAGAGAAATGTCTACTCAGTGCTGCTAAAACACAGGTTCAATATGTGAACCCTGGCACATTTTTATTACATTGATATATGAATGTATTATGGCGGTTGAGAATTGAAATGTCAGTGGATTGTTGCTAAAAGTTAATGCTCTATCATGCTATCTATTATTAATATTAATATTGTTTAGAAGTCATAACCATAAAAGGTACTGGAGTTTTACTGCCTCTAGTGTTCATTTCTTTTGGAAACTAATATATACTTCTTGGAGTCTCGCTAAAAAGTGCACCGAGGTACATTTATGCCATGAGACCAGGTAGCAAAAATCATTAACTGAAAAAGCTCTTTTGCTTTTCAACACTATTTGCAGCTGGTGTTGACAGGTGGCGAGACCCTGAAGCTCTGCGTCCGTCTTTTAAAGCTCAGAATTTGAAGTGAATTCTTGCCACACCTATTCATTTTCAGGCCCACTGATTGGTCTACCCACTGTTGCGCAATTATGCACAATCACCTTTAGCAAAACAGGTTAGCTCAGCTGAGATCTTTAACTGTATGTCTAAGACACAATAGTATTCGCCACTCTACGCTAAAGTAATTTGTCATCAGGAATGTATAATTCAGCATTATGGCAGCGTCTCTGGAGACCCATAAAGCTGAAAATAAATTTTAAAAGCCAAACAATGCCTGTTCCTTATCTCATTATGCAACAAATGGAATCTGATTTGAGCAGCAGATTTAATTGGAGCTGAACATCTTGCTTTCTAATCAAACCCATCTGCTTTCCATGAAACCATGCATATGAATGGCTTATGATATTAACCTACAAATGTACAGCAGGATAATGTTATTAATGTTTAATACCACTTTAGCTGCTAGATGCAGTTTTGAAACGCAAAACAGTACATAAAAAAACATTTCAGGCCAGAAATTTACTGACAGCGTACTATCTCTAGC
>NW_025047688.1:173896-176165 GCF_018831695.1 Puntigrus tetrazona | reverse complement strand
GTTTGTAATTTGGGTTGTGGTTAAAAAGTTAAAAACAAAGAAATTATCATGAGCTGGGTTTGACTCCTTCCTTCCTTTCTAGCTCTTGTTCTGCTATCTTAGACTCTAGCTGTTCGCTATCACATTCGACTCTCACCGCAGACAATAAATCCTTTGATTGACTTGCCTTTGCCTTTGGGTCCCGTTACTTGTGACATAAGTAAATAGTAATGAAATTTATATTTACTTTTAATAATAGATAATAATGAGTTTTATTGTTTGATTTTTATGGACATTTTTATTGCTGCTTTGTCCGGATGCCACTTGATGTAGCAAAACGAGTTTATAACCATTACTTCACATTTTTTCTTTTTTATCCTCCAAAAACCTGTTTGGTAACATTTTAATTAAATCCTTTATGTATAATGCATTATTAAAATTCTTCTAATGCATTAATTATGAATTATACACTATGCATTTTAAATTTGGTTATAATTATTTGCCACAAGATATAATGTATTACAATGCACATTATAAATAATTACAACGCATTATATTCTTTAATAACCCTTTATAATGCACTATACACAAAGACTTTAAGTAAATTGTTACCACCTTGTTTTATAGCCTAAATTCTCTTTAAAATGCAAAATATGCTTTTTTCGTTCTATCCCTAGATCACAAGAGAGCGGCTCTACAGCGGCAGACAGCAGCCTGGAGGCCAAAGCCCAGTGCACACTCTGCCTCACAGTCCCATACATTCAGTCCAGGGCTCTATGTCTCCTCCTACACCTCGCTCCATGCCCTCATCTCCTTCCAGGATCCCTTTCGGTCACTCTGTTGCCATGCCCGGTGGCGCCACCTTACCCAGGGACCGCATGTCCAACGCGCCCCCAAGTCGTTCCATCACACCGTGCTCCAGTGCCATCCTGGAGCGACGAGACGTGAAACCAGATGAGGATCTGAGCAGCAAGAGCACTCCTTTGTATCCAGAAGCATACGGTTCACCTGAGGCCAGGCTCAGCGTTGCCTCATCGCAAGGCAGCCATACTGGAGACGTCCCGGATGGGGCAGCCTACATCCAGCACCGCTCCACTATCAAGTCTGTAGGTGCGTACACAGATGGCCAGGATCTGCAGCACTCTCTCTACAGACAGAAATCTCGCAAGTACAGTGAGAGTCAGCTCGCCTCCATGGGCTCCAAAACGCCGCCTGCCTCTCCTCACAGGGTCAATGAGGTCAGAATGATCGACATGCTCCCAGGCCAGAACTCCCACATGGCCTCACAAGGTGTGGCAGCGGAAAGAGCGTCACCTGTGAGAAGATCTTTCCGCAAGGACAGTAATGGGGCCGTGGAGGTGGCGACCAGGGTGAGAGGCAATGTGGCCTCCCCTGTTTTTGCCGACCTTCCACCCAGTCACGGAGAGAGGCCTTTTCAAGGACACGTGGCAGCTGGAGATCCTCAGAGGTGAGGCTTTTTAAATTCCCAGAAGCTTGCTTTGTTGTGATACAACACAAAATGTCTTTCAGGCACACGGTGCTAATGTATATATTGTTTTCTGTTATATTAAAACAAGAACACTGCGATAATACCTCATTTCCATTTCTTCTGAAGTTGTTTTTTGTTCAAATAGTGCATAAGTAATTAAGAGCTGATGGGGAAAACAACAAAATAGTCATGTTGTGTAATTGAGAAAAGGGCAAGTGTTCCTCTGGGCAAAGCCCAAAATTTATATGTATACACTGCCAGGCCTTGAATATCAAAGTTCATCACAGTTTTGCCCTCAGGAAAAGAGAAAGGCGATATAATTTGCTGGTTCGCCCTTTAGCATTGTTTAATTCTCCTTTGATTTGATTGAAATGAACAGTATGTGTATTAAATTATGAAATTATCTCTTTATTGAAGTGAGTCATGTGACCTTTGTTTTGCAGTGAAAGAATAAAGGCAATGGAGCAGCAGATAGCCAGTCTTACTGGACTCATTCAACACGCTCTCATGAAAGGGCCAAATACAAGTGCCAAAGAGACTTCCAGGTGGATGTTCACACAAACATTTAATGAGTTTTAAAAATAGCATGAATCGCATTTGTATCAGTATAATGTGAAGATTAAAACAGCATAATGAAATGCAGAATGTTTTGTCTTTCTCTATAGTGAAAAACCAGTAAAGATGGCTTCTCCGTCACAGAATGGTGGTCAGTAAATTTTCAATTATTTATTATAGTCAGAGGTGGAAAGTAACTAATTACAAATACTTTCGTTACAGTACTTGAGTACATTTTACAATTTT
>NW_025047688.1:167625-173796 GCF_018831695.1 Puntigrus tetrazona | reverse complement strand
ATATATATTTTAACAAGCTTATTGCAATTGCACATAAACACATACATTTACATATTTTTGCACTAAACTTTTAAATGGGAATATATTTACACTGAAAGCGATGAAGCAAGTATTGCACTTGGTAAATTTTATTTCAAATTGTTTAAGCATTATTTTGCCAGAGACTGATAGTAAAATTTAGCCTGATGTCAGTGAGCTGATAATTATTTACATGTTATAGTCAATAACCAATAACCAATGGTATATTTTTGTAATAACATGTTGAAACCAAAGACTAACATCAGTTAGTTTAAGGCAGCAAGTGAATTTAGACATTATAATGTACAGTATGAAAATTTTACATATAGCAAAAATGTTATTTTAGCCAGTTAATATATCTGTCTTTTTATTAACGATGAATGAGCAAAATGGTCTAAGATAACTGTGCCTTCTCAGTAGTTACACGGCCCTACTGCTATTTCAACCCCNCTCTGCAGAGAGAGAATGAAGGCCATGGAGGAGCAAATAGCCAGTCTGACTGGTCTTGTGCAGCATGCTCTCTTAAAGAGCCACAGCACTAACAGCAACAAGGAACACCCCAGGTAAGCAGGGCAGGCTGGGTAATGTAGTTCCCAGAATATCACATTGAGTAAGGAGGAATATGGTGGATTAAAGGTGGTGGTAATCAGTTTGAAAAAGACTTGGTGGGCTATATGGCTACTAACTATGCATGAACTAAATGAACTCATTCTCACAGTAACTCGCGCCTTTATGAATGGCAGTGTTTGTGCCACTGTAACACAAACTAACTGCAAGTGTTTGCAGAGTGATTTTATCTGTCTGTGTGTATACATGTGCATTCAGTGCATTTATATCTCTTGCGTCTTTCCAGTGAGAAACCAGTCAAATCTGGATCACCGGCTCACAGCACATCTAGCACAGGTAAATTTCTTCTCACCATTGCTTCCAGACCTCATCTAGCTGTTTCTAGCGGTCAACATACTCGTTATTAATAATATAAGGCAAATTCTGAACTTTGGATATCTCATAAACGTTTAATTTCACAAACCTTTGGGGAATGCCGCAGTGTGACCTTCTGAAGTGTGCATTTCACTGTGTAATATATGCAAAATTACAACATTATATTGTAATATTTCAATAAAATAGTATGATATATACATTGGCCTTTATATCAGCTAGACTGCCCTCTAAGATATTGGTACCGGCCATAAAACAAAAAACAAAAAAACAACAACATTGATCGCCAACTATTTGTGTGTGTGGAGGCTCTTGCAGCAACAGATTGCAATGCAGTGGCTGTTGTGCATCCCAAAAATTCGATCTCTCCCACTCATCTGTCACTCAGAATTGCAGCCTGCCACATGTTTCCCACTGTTTCCACACAGAGAGCGAGTCACTCAAACAGCATAAGCCACAAAAGAACAAACATGTCTACACGCTGTCTTGCGCACTCACATAAATATGTGCTTTTGCAAGAACTGACCTGAAATGCTGTACTTTCAGTTATGCTCAGTGGAGTTTGAAATGTAATCTTGGCTAACGTCATGGCCAAATATAGGTACAACAAATATCACAGGGCCAATTTATGTAAATTGGTATTTGTTAAGGCGCTTAAATCATCTCTTTAAATAAATTTTTTTTAATAAAGTCTTTTAAAATGTTTAAAATCTACAAAACTAAAATGATTAGATAATTTCTAGCAGTATGTCTTATTATGAAATACTTTTGTTTGTGATTGTAGGTTATGTTTTTTGTGCGTTTTTGTGTTTTCTGTTTAGGAGGTTCTCCCGTATTAGCACCAAAAATCGCTGCAGCGCCTCCTGAGCACAGCCCCGCCCCTACACCACCACTGGGCCCCGCCTCCTTGCATGTTAACCTACATCTGTTCAGGAAGAATGTCTCTGAGCTCCGCCTCCAACTGCAACATATGAGACAGTTACAGGTAATAAAAGTCAGTCAATATCATGAGAAATCTGCTGTTATATAATATGCATTTTGTCCCATATTTGTTTAACAGGTGAAGACGCAAAATGTTGCAAGATGAAGTAATTGTTTGTGTTTTTCAGCTTCAGAATCAGGAGTGTGTACGTGCTCAGATAAAGCGCGCGGAGCAAGAGATCAGTGCGAAGCTGGCTGAAATGCTGAGACGACAGGAAGATCCGACACAGAAACAGAGGACACTGGTAGAGGAAGAGAGACACCGATATCTCAGCATGCAGGAAAGAGTTCTCACCCAGTTGGGGTACGACACACACACACACACACACACACTCCATGGAATCTGAAATTAACTTTGCTGTGGGCAAACAAATGACTTTTTTTAATCATTCTTTGTACCGTCCATTACAGCCCCTAACTCATTGCCCTGTCCGTCCCTGCTGTGTGTAAAGTGTAATTAAATCCCACTTTAATTTAACTGGTTAACAAGCGTGATCTCCAGACAGCTTTAAACATGCACAACCGAACTCAGTGGGAATAAACACTAGGCAGAGATCAGGAGCAGCATTAACACTCGGTTTTCCTTGGTTTCACGCCAGTGCCCAGTCAGCAGAGGTCTCTGGGTGCCTGCGAGCAGTGAATCGTTGAGCCAACAAGGACAGTTTGACTTTTACATGTGTGGCAAACAGCAGTTTTCTCCACTCTGTGAAAGGAAACGTGGAACATTAGCAAATCGCCTCATCTTATATACCAAACATAATTTGTATAATGGTGTATTCAGTATGATGTAGAACATAAGTTAGTTTCAACATAAACTGTGATGTTTGCTTGGAACCCAAGATGAGTGTATAAAATCAGTAAATAAATAGTATAGCCCAATTTAACTGTTAAATTGCAAAAATAACCTTTTTTTAATGAGAGAATGAACTCTGTACCATTTAGGGAAAATACAACATATATAGAACCAGTGATATAAACAAGCATAGTCAAACATAAGCGAATTATTGTGGCCATAATGAAATAAATAATGTAACTTTTTTTTAGCAGCCACATTACACACTTGGTGGCAAAAATGTCAAGAGCGTAATGTGAAATCTACACTGCCCTCTTGTGTAACAACATTGTAATTTCAATATTGACCAGATGACTGGACAAAAATACAAGTTTATGCAGGTGTACTGTAATAATATAAGATCTCTGCATTGCTCTCGTCATAAGTGTCCCGTGTGTTTGTGTGCAGGGATCTGGAGCAGTACGTGGAGACACTGAGGACCGACTCCAGCCCTGCTGTGTCTCAGAGAGCCGTGACGCTGAAGGAGGTAGAGGAGGGAGCTGTCAGCCTGAGGAAGGTGGGCGAGAACCTGGCTGGACTGAAAGGTACAACATAAATGACTCGCTGAAATACCTCAGACAAACTGTTTCATGTAATAATCAATTTCGAAGCAACTGAACTTTGTTTCTTGTTAGTCAAAATGTCTTCCTTAGTTAAATTAAGTTGTTTTCTCTGTTATTAAACCTGCCCACGCACAAAAATATTACGTAACTGCGGGCCAGCTGTGTCCCTGGAGGTGTGAATGATAATTTATTTGCAATAAAGATTTTATCAAAGCTTATTTGTAGGTAACAGCTACAAAAACACCTTCTTGTTGTGGCAGGTGACTCTACTTGTCACTTGCTTGCAGTGCTATGATGGCACCTTTATATTGAATAAGCTCAAATTTGACACCTTCAAAGAAAATTCCCCTACCTAACTATGTATGTTTTGTGATGACTGACATGCAAAAACAAGTTAAATGTCAGAGAGCTTAGTAGCGAAACATCTTTTTTTCTCTTCAGGGGAGTTTCCAGCTCTTCAATCCCGTATGCGGGCGGTGCTCAGGGTGGAGGTGGAGGCTGTCAAGTTCCTCAAAGAAGAGCCGCACAAGCTTGACAGCATGCTGAAGAGAGTCCGAACTCTCACAGACACACTCAGCAACCTTCGCAGGTACACACGGAGAGAGAAAGAGAACGAGAAAGACGTTTCGGTTGGGAATATAAGATTGCGGTTAATAAAATACTTTATGACAAACTTTGAGGATCACCTTCTGATTCCAGCCATGTATCCGAGCACTTAGGGTGTTATGGGAGTGAATATGCAGTTTCTGTTCTCCATTTTTTATTCTGATTGTAATCATGCGTGAGCAGTGACTCTGTATAGGTTTAGACAGATGAGAGATCTGGAGCATCTGCTACTAGTCACTTCCTTTTTCCTCCGTGTCAGACCTTATCAGGCTCAAGACGGTTGTGAGCTCTCTATGAATGTGCGAATGCAATGAATATTGCCAGCACTGTGGAAAATTGTGTTTTGTTTGTTGTGTGTTTATGCTCCGCTAGCGGCACCAAATGTAATCGCAAAACTAAACAGATTTTTACACATTTTGGAGAAAATGTGCGCGAAATAGGTGGCTGCTAGCGTGTTTTGTGTTCAAAATGTTCTTTCCCAAGTCAAGATATGACTCAATATATTTCTCCTTTTCAGTTGTCACTAATCTTCCAATCAGGTGAAAACTAAATTTAAAATAAAAACTAAAGTTCAAATTAAATTACACCGACTTGTTTCCCTTTTTTATTCATATAATTTTTTTGTACTTACATTTTATTACATTGCAGTGCAATGTAATACTTGTATATGAGATTTAATTTGATTTTTATTCAATTTAATTAGATTGTATTTTAGATTTTACTTGCTGATTTTTTTTTCTTTTACCCTTTCATTTTAAATTTGAAACATTTTTAAAATGCCATATATATAAGTATTTATTTATTTATATTAAGTTCATAGTATTCATGTTGGTAGCACAAAGTTTGTTCATAACTCAGTTTTGTGCAGTACAAATAGGACACTCTAATACTCTTTCATTGTTTGTTCAAAGTACTGTTCAAAGTATGACAAAAATAAGATTGTGATTTTAAATTTGGTTAGATTTTGCTGTATTGTGAATAATTACCTTTTCTATTTGAAATATCATTTGTTCTTTAGGTCTGCCACAGATAGCCTGCTAAAACCCTCTGACTCTGTTTCCTCGACATCTGCCTCTGAAAAACCAGAATCAGCCATGGTTGAATCCCTCGAGACTGCCTCAGTTGCACCTCAGAGCTCCACCGTGAGGTCAGAGGTTATGACGTCAAACTCTGTGGTGATCCACCATGCCCAGGCTTCTCCGGTACCTTCGCAACAATCTCAGCAATCAACAGCACCCTCACCCATTCCCCCTGCCGCACTAAGACGAGAGTCAACCCCTTCACCCACCAAACAGCTCAAAAAACCCTCACTCGAGCAGACACCAATACCAAATAACAGCAGTAATGGAGTCTCTTCTAATGGCATTCATGGCAAAGGTCCTTCTCCAAACTTCATCGAGGAGATCCACGCAAGCCGCAGCAAGAACAAAAACAGAGCTGTGTCAATAGAGGTGAGTACCGTGCAGGTTAAACCAAATAAGTGAGGTAAAATTGTGCGTTCCATTATTTAGTTACTTTTTGATTGGTGTCTTCAGGCTGCAGAGAAAGAATGGGAGGAGAAGAGGCAGAACATGGGTCATTATGATGGGCAAGAGTTCGAACGGATGCTCCTGGAAGCAGAAGCTAATATGCTCAGAGGAATACCAAACCTTGAGGTGCCCATTGAACCTGAGGGCTGTCCTACACCGATTCCTGCCTCCCTGGAGGAGGTGGAAGAAAAAAATGAGCCCATGGCAGCACCAGCAGAACAGGGTAAGAGGCCGAAAGACACATTAGAGGTCTTGAGACAACTGTTGAGGTGGTGTTTATATTTAATTTTGTTTCTGCAGATGACAATCAGCCAAATTCTGAGAAACCTACTAAGACTGCTCCAGAGAAACCTCCCAAACCTCTGGAGAAACCAGTTAAGTCAGCTTTGGAGAGACCTCTTAAACCCAACCTATCCATCAAATCCAGCCAGGAGAGACAAAATAAGACTCAGGAAAAAGTTGTTAAGCTTCAGACCACAGAGAAATCCAACAAGTCTCCACCTCCACCCCCACCTCGACGAACCTACACCACCAACACCGGGATGACCACCACCCGGTCTGGAGAGGTCATTTACACTAGCAGGAAGGAGTCTGTTATGGTAAAAGTGTTTGCAGAACAGATTTTTTTACTGTGTCTGAAGTACAAAACTAAAATCATATTAATAATAAAAAGACAATATTTATGTACATGTATTAATAAATA
>NW_025047688.1:159404-167525 GCF_018831695.1 Puntigrus tetrazona | reverse complement strand
CATTAGCTCAGCTTCATTCGTTAGCATTAACAGACAAAACACTGAATTTTAATAATACATTGGTAAATATTTTTAATTATTTTGTTATCTAATGGGGCTATCTGATGTTAACAATTACTGTAAAGTGTTAGAAAATAAATAAATAAATAATAATACAATTTTTTTTATAAAATGAATATAAGGATTATTTAATTATATTTATTTTTTTAATAATTATTAATATAACTCATTTTGTAGGAGGGTGAAGAGGAATCCAACAGTACAGTATCTCAGCCTGAACCAAAAACCTCTCCAGAGGTGAAGCCCAAACCCATTACCCCTCCACCTATCGCTGCCTCAGCTATTACTGAGGAAGAGGATGAGGGAGACAAGATTATGGCAGAGCTGCAGGTGAGATACACACATAAACTCACTTAAACACGTAAACATATACATGCACACTAATACAGACTTGTAAGCATAACTTCATGCTCCTAATGAGTATAAATGTTTATAAATGAACATGCTCACTTACCTTTACTAACTATAGGTGTCTTTATGTTTTGTTTGCTTGATGTGTTGGGTATAAAATTGCTTTGGTGTGGGTGGTATGATGCTTAAGGTATGCCCTGTGGCTCGTTCGGTGGAAGTTTCATTTCCCTTCCTGTAGATTAGTTTCTTTTCTGACATTCTATAAATTCACAACATTAATTCTATGCATTTTTTTTAAAAAGAAAACAAAACAGCTTTTTAAAATAATTAATAAAAGCATACAGGCTTAATAGGACAGAAAGTGTTATATAGTCAAAATATATGTTAAAGTCTAAATATATGCAAAAAGAATTGCATAGAAATAAAAATGATAATACTAAGATAGATAGATAGATAGATAGATAGATAGATAGATAGATAGATAGATAGATAGATAGATTGATTTTAATGACACTAAAATACATATAGGCAGATAATGTAATCTAATTTGATTAAATTAATTTAAGATCATTTCTATTACATTGTACAGTAATCATGAACAGGTTTGCCCAGTGGGCAAATTCTAATCTTTTATCCCCTTCCTCACAAATTCTTCTCTTCAGGTTTTCCAGAAGTGCTCTTTTAAGGAGGTAGGGCTCAAGGGTTTGGTAGAGCCACAGATCAGAGAGCTAAGACCTGGGGTCTTACTGCCCCTTAAAGATAAGAAGGTAAAGGATATGATGTCCTTTAGTAGACCCTCCAACTGCCTGCCTGTGCCAGCCGCTTGTCCCTGATGGCTGATCTTTGCAATGCTTGTATGGCTTTCTTCCCCTTTTGCTAACTTCCTCTGTACACTCTTGTGATGGGTATCTGACACACAAAAAATGTTCTCTCTGTTCTTTAAGTTTAAATTCTGTTCCTTTCCTTTTATTTCTGCTGAACTCATGAGCTGTGCTGATTGTAGTGATGTAGTGTGAGCCAAAGGGGGAAACAGATATGATTGGGTTTGTGTACTTTGAGTCATCCAATCAATAAACTAGATTTTCGACACTCTGCTGTCAAAGGGTGTTGTGTGTGTGTTTTCTTTTTTACATTTAGCATTTTAGTAGAAAATAAAAGTGTGATTTCAATTAGAGACAATTTAATTTGCAAAACTTACCTGAGGTTACATTTATGCTTTACGATGTACATTTAGAGGTTGAGTTATCTAACTGGGCATAGCATAATCAGATTGTCCTGGGCCAAATGTTAGAAATTTAGCAGACTTACTAGAAAGATCAGACTTACTTTAATGTACACATCTAGTTTTTTCTTCAAAAGGGTCAATGTCTAAATCATATGTATCAGTAGAAATGCAACTTGGATTGCTACTGAGAATTTTAGAGGACACTTTCAGCTAGCAGTCTGGAGTTCAGAATTTATTCTTTAATCTTCTCACTTTGCTGCATGCCTGCTACTGTATAAGCCTCCTTACTTATTTAATGGGTTTTCAGTCTCACTTTCTCTCTTTATCTTCATTTTCACAGTATTTTCTCACTGTCAAAACTGTACGGTGTAATATAGAATTTACAGCTGAAATATAACCAATAAGAACCTTGTTATGAGAATGGGAAAAGTTGAAAACTGTTGGTACATGCGATACAAATCTAAAATCACGTTTTCATTTTTTGTGCATAGTTTTGAGCATTTTTCTCAGATTAGATCACAATTGCTTTAGGTCTAGTTCCAGATTATTGTTTTAATCCCTATTTAGTTTGTTTTTCATTATTAAAGCCATTCATTGTATATTTTAAATGATTACTGTAGAGAAGCCAAATAATCTTTATGTACAGCTATAACATATCATTGGCATCATTCAGGTTAAAAAACATATCTTACGACAATTCCTAATATTAACAAATATTTGGATATTTAGGGTAGAATATATGATCTAAGAATGTGTTGCATCAAAAGCAGCCTAAATCTTTTCAGTGGTCTTAGAGTAGCTTATAGACTGCTTATAGACTTTTTTTGTGAAGTGATGTTGTTCCCCACAAACCACAGAATACTGAAAACCAAGACGACAAGAACCCTGATACAGATGAGAATGGCAACAATACAATTCGGCAGAGTCCTGGGGTGAGCTGCATTATTATCACATTATTATAAAATTAAAAAGAAAATAATCAAAGTATGATAGTTTAAAAAAGAACATTTAACTGTCATTTAACTGTTACTAAAATAGTTATGCAATAGTGTTCTGTGAATCCTCATAGTAGATTCAGTAATGGCCACGTCAATTGTAGAATATAATTAATACCGGGTAGGATTACTAACATTTATATTTGGCTCATGAAACTATACCTAATTGAAATGTCTTTTTTTTCTGACCTTTGACCTTTTAAGGTCATCTACTATGTCACAGCTCAGATCGCCAAGGGAACTCCATCAGCCTCAGAGGAATCAACAGAACGTAGAGATGCATCACACTCTCCACCATCACAGGTGTCACATGTCAATGCTTCTGACCAATGCCAAAGCCAGCTGCAGGTATCCACTAACAAATTTGGCATCCTCAAAAGTAGCGGCCCAGCCAGCTCTTCTGCCGCTCTACAACAAAATCAGCTGTCTCGTTCAGCCTCGTTGAAGTCAAATCCACCCTCTCCGCTGGAAGAAGTTCCAGCTAGCCCCACCCAAGGAAAAGTTCATGTGGTCAAAGCTGCTCAAGTGCAGGTTAGCATAGAGGAGAGGGTAGAGTCTCCAACAGCAATGTGCTCACCAGTCACTTTTGAAAACACTGTACAGATTTCTTCTAAAGCAGTCCCTGCTGGGACAGATATAGCAAATCAGAAACTTTTATTTGGTTCATCCAAGGTGAAGGAAAAGAAATTTGAGGAAATTGAGGAAAATAATGAGGCCTCTCTCAGTCCCGATTTGTCAGGAGAAGAGCCACCTCCACCTCCTCCTGATAACTTTGCCTTTATGATCACTAACACCAAGGTACAAGCTCTTTCCACTGGAGAGTACCATCGGCTAGTCAATGCCAAAAAAGGTTGTGTGCAGACGGTAACTGTTGGCAGCAAACGCCCAAGTTCTTCTGAAAGTGGCACAGCATCAGGAGGTGATGTCTGTACTAATGGACCCACTGGTGCTGACAATGCCAGTAAAAAGCCAGTCATCATCATCTTTGACGAGCCAATGGATATCCGTTCAGCCTACAAACGCCTCTCTACTATCTTTGAATGTGAGGAGGAACTAGAGCGGATGCTTGCAGAAGAAAGAATAGATGAGGAGAGTGAGGAAGCTGAGGAAGAAGAATGGATTAAGGGAGTACAGGTTAAACAGAATGGAGATGGTAGGGATTCTGAAAAAAGTACTGTTTCAAATTCTCCTGCAGATATCACAGATGGTCAAGTCAGGAACTCTTCTTCATCCTCAACTTCGTCTGAGGGAGGGGCATTAGTAGATGTTGCTGGTGATGCAAAGCAAGACGGAAAGAAGAAGTTCAAGTTGAAGTTCCCCAAGAAACAGCTAGCAGCATTAACGCAAGCCATTCGAGCTGGAAGTAAAACAGGCAAAAAGACTTTGCAGGTTGTTGTCTATGAGGATGAGGAAGAGTCAGATGGGACTGTGAAACAACACAAAGAGACCAAGAGGTTCGAAATTGCTTGCTCCAAAACAGAGTCTTCTAAATCAAATCAGCAGGAGCCTAATGGCCGAACAGACGAGATTCGTAAGAATACCTACAAAACCCTTGACAGTCTAGAGCAAACCATAAAGCAGCTAGAGAACACCATTTGTGAAATGGGACCGAAGTCTTCAGAAGAGGCTGAAATCTTGGTGAACCCTGGAACTCAGGACAAAAGGACTGAAGAGAGTTCAGGGCACACAGAGAAAGGACTTTCTTCCAAAACCTTGGTACCAAGGTCGACTTCTGCCAGTAAAGGTCCTGGTCTACGAAAGAAGACAAAACCACAGCTCCTTCCTCGGCCTGCCATCATACCAACTACCGGGGTTTCAGTCACACCAGTTCCCACCCAGCAGGTCTCTCTCTAGCTCCTACTACCTTAGCAAAGACTATGGGTCTGTCCCTCTCCTCTTGCTCACAACCGTTCCACCCTATCCAGTGACTTCTGAAGATCCTTAGCCTTTCCTGCAGTGGAGGCTACCAACTCTGGGATCTGAACTTTTTAACACCTTCACATATTTTTATAAATATGGTGTGTTTATTTCTGGAGTGGTGTGTCATAGATAGACCTTTGTGTGTTCACTGATGGTGCTATATAATCTTGGGTTAAGGCAGCCAACAACTTTCACCGTCTTAGAACCACAGTCTCATACTGTTTCTGGATCCTTTTGTGGGTTCTAAGGCAGTCCTTAAAGAAATTTGTTGGTATTCTGGGCTGGTTTGCATGCTTCCTTACTTTTCTTTCTGGTACATGAACAATGTCATGGTGATACCACACAGATGTATTGTGCAAGCTTTGTCTTGCTGTGATTTAGCTTATAAACCACCTCAAATATGGCTCTTTTTGTTTCTTGCTTTTTATTCCTTTTTTCTTCTGTGTGGTTTAAATCCTTTTTGCAGAATGCCAGCGTGGTGTCACCTACTAGTCGGATGCCGGTGCCTGTTTCTGCCAAGGCTAGGCAGCAACCGGGCACCTCAGAGAAAGAGAGGGCAACAAAACCGCAAAAGCTACAGGACTCTCAGAGGCAGTTCCGCCAGGTAGTCTTATCATAGGACCACTTGTCCAGTCAGAAAGACACACACAACTAGGCATAGACTGAATGCTCAAGAGGAAAGTCAGTTATTGCAGGGCTTGTACTGAGATGAGGAAAAAGAACTAACAAAAAAAATACCTGATGAGACCGAACAAACTGTTCTTTGGTTAAGGCCTAGTGCCGAAAGCTGTCTTTGAACGTTGACGTTTTTTCTGCTACATTTTTTTTTTGAATGGCTGTGACCGAAGGCAACTGACTGTTATTTCATAATACCATCAAATGCTTCTGCATGTTTGCTTTGCTTGTGGCTTTGGTGCTGTAAAAGACAAACTAATTTACAAAAGGAAAAGAAAAAAATATAAACTCCACAGTCACTGCTTACCTAACATTAGGGTCTCTTTAACTTAAATACCACTGACATCTAACCCCTACACACACTAATGAACTATGACAACTTCCCTTGTAAGTCAGGATTCTTATCTGTTTAACCCAATTTTGGACCCTTTCCCTGTTTACCTCTTGGAGGAATCTGCAAACCCTGGCCTCAATGCCCAGTGTCCACAAATCCACTAAGTCCCCATTATCCTGTGGATGCCTTCCCAAATTGTACCTCCTCTATTCCTCCTGGAGCCTCCTTTGGTTATGAGTACTGGTTGGTTGCACTCACTCTGCGCAATACTCACTCTAAAACTTACAATCCTATCGTCCCTCACCTTCACTCTCCTTTCCTTCTTACAATCTATTTTAAATTATTTTTTATATATTTTCACCCTCAAGACAGATAGTTTTTTGTTGTTGTTGTTATGTGTGTGTGCCTTTAGTATTTTCACCTATACATGTAGTTTCTGTGTCTTTGATAATCTATCATGATTAACTGTAGATTCCAGTAGTATTATTTGAAACATGTTTAGAAATTTTACGTATTTTAATCATAAATTCCCAATGTTGACAATCAGTGTGTTTTGGCATCTTTGTTCGCAGGCTAATGGAAGTGCTAAGAGATCTGGAGGAGATCCCAAATCCACTTCTCCTACTGTGCCTGCTTCTAAAATTCCTGCTTTTTCCTCTAGTACGGGAAAAGGCTTGAACCAGTCTGATTCTACTAATATTGTTAATTCTTCTTCTCCTTTATCTTCCTCCCTTCCCACTAGCAAATCTTCTATCCCTCCTCCTCGATCCAGTTCCACCCCCTCCTCTCATATCCCCTCCCTTTCTAACGGTTCTTTAAAATTTGCCCCTCCCACTCACAGCACTAAAG
This sequence comes from Puntigrus tetrazona, assembly GCF_018831695.1. Taxonomy (NCBI): domain Eukaryota; kingdom Metazoa; phylum Chordata; class Actinopteri; order Cypriniformes; family Cyprinidae; genus Puntigrus; species Puntigrus tetrazona. The sequence continues at coordinate 161,116 of NW_025047688.1, read as the reverse complement.
GCCTCTCTATTCCCACGCAGACACAAAATGGTCGACCTTCCTCCTCTTCCTCCTCTTCCTGTTCCCACTCCCCCTTGTCCCCGACTATGTTGAGTCAGAGTGCGAAGAGTATCCGTACCATTCACACACCCAGCTTCACCAGCTACAGTCGGCCACACAACGGAAATGCCGGTAAATCAGCTATTCCCACGGTAACTCTCGCTAAGGACGCTGCGTAGAATGCTTCGCTGCTTCGCAACCATTTATGTATCTCCTAAAGAGGTGGAGTCAGTCCTGATTTTAGTCGTTTCACTTTTTTAAGTTAAGATTTGATTTGTTTAAACAATTAATATTGTTCTGTCAGAGTGAACTTTTGTTTTGTTTTGGCATGACTTTGGTTATTGCATGTTATTATTTTCTCTGTTAAAATGAAAGGCCATCATCCATTAATCAGTGTTTTAAACTTGAATCTCTGCAAATCATAAACATATAAAAAGATAAACTCTTTTATTTAAAAACTAAAAAAGAAAAAATCAAGAATTTTACAGAGCACTTCATTTGAAAAGAATATTTATTTTTCATACAAGTTGAGAGACTAAGTATTCAAGTCAGTAGTAAAAGTATGTAAACAATGTTTTGGTTATTAATATCCTCTAAATGATTTTGAATGAGGTTTTTTCGTTTATTTTAGTTGACAGACATTGGTTGTAGCCATAATAAGTGAAAAAGTACTGTAAGTATATTAACCATTGATGCAATTTGACAAACATTGTGTCTGTTTTTTTTTCTTTCTCTCATGCACTGCCAATGTCTTTAAGATTTATCATTATAAATTGACAACAGTTTTGCAATGAACAGTTGTCTGTCTTTTCAGTAGTCGTGCCTATTTGCCAAAGTTTGTATTTTACATCTTTACAACTGACTATATGCTGTGTTAGACACTTTGTACATTTAGGAGAGGTTATACCTGGCTTAACCTACCTATGTCACAATTCCTTGATTCACTCATGCAGTCTGTGGCTCTTAAATTAATGAATATTGATGTCTAAATGTAAACTAAAAATTGTAGTGATTGATACAATTGCTCTCTACTTCACATGTACATACTGTAACATCTCTATTTCAGAGACTGTCTTTAGTTTTGTTAACATATTGTACCAAAGTTTATTTCTATGCATGCCTATACAAAATTGTAGAAAGAGAGAATGTAATAGAAAAAAAATGCTTGCACAGACATATTTTGTAAATAAATGTTTTCTTTGGTTTTGTATAGCTTTAATTACAGAAGCAATCAGTGCAAAAGAGTGTAGGTATTAAAGTAGTAAAGTTCTGCATGCTTGTTGTTCACATGGCCTCTCGGCTATGGTTTCTTCACTGCAACACTGCAAGTCCTTCTATTAAACATTTTGGCAGATAGCTCAGCTGGCTTGTGTTTTTGTCCTATATATGTTATTTTATAGAATTACAATCAGTGCGCGTGTTGTGAATTCATGTTGTGAGCTTTACTGATTGTATGTAATGTGTGCTTTACATAGAGGAATCTGAGACAAAGTTTGAAGATTTCATTTGATTTGGTTTGGTTTGTTTAAAATATTGGGGAATTTACCTATACTTTTGTGTAGTGTAGTTTCAGTGACATTAATATTAATTTGCAAAATATAAAAAATATAGTATTAATACCAAATAATCAAGGAGATTAAAAATGTAAAATATATATATTTGTATGTGTATAT
>NW_025047688.1:0-159304 GCF_018831695.1 Puntigrus tetrazona | reverse complement strand
GTTATTTTATGCTTTCACCCAACAAAACCACAATAATTTGGAACCAATAATTAATATATTGAAAAGATCAGCTACTTTATGCATTTCAAGTTTGTATTTTAAAATTTAAGTATTATACTTGCTTGATCTCAGAACCTTGGATAAGAAATAGTGAGAAAATAGTGAGACCCTCCCTCCCAGCAATTGCCTACCTTAGAGCTTCAAACCTTGGGAATTAGAACACTAACTAGACAAGAACCAATAAGTTGAATGTGTTTGCACCAGCATATTGACTTTGAGTTGGTTTGTGTTGATTCATGGTGTAGTCTCTCTACAAGGTTTAGATGTCACAAAGTGTCCTGGGTCATGTGAGTCAGAAACCGAAGAGAGAGGGAGAAGAATTCCATTGTAACACACTGGCTTTGGAGGTTGGCTTCTCTCTGAGTTGGGAATCTGCCTCGAGGCTCACACATGATCACAGACGCATGAACTGAGAAGAAAGCATGAAATACTCATGGCCACAATAACTTAGTCCGAAATTATTACACACTGCAATATAAACTGACCTCAACATTGTCAGTTACTGCTTACACTGCCTTCAAAACTTCGCACCTTGAAACACTGATAGGTTTGATTTTTCATGCGTTGTAATCAATAGCGTTTGATAGAAAAAGAAGGAAAAAAAGTCAGACGGAATTTTGGGTTTGTGCGCGAGGGATACACGGATTCTGTTAAGTGCCTCTTCATGAGTATGTGCAAGTGTCCTCATAAGGCTCACTGAGAGGCACCTCCTAAGCAGAGTAGAAATCTACAAAAATGTGGGTAACCAAGAGAATTCTCATTCATTAGATCAGAGAGACCTAAGGGATCGTGGTCTGGAGTGCGTTGATAAAGCTTTAAAGATGTTGATTCCAGGAAAAGTGGCTTTGACTGCACTGCAGAAGGGCAGCAAAGCTGTGCTAAAGGGATAGCCTACCCCATCCCACTTTCACCCTCAAAATATATTCAACCCCATGTCATTCTTTCTGTGGAATAAAAGAGTGGCAACAAAAATTCAGTTCTGTTGCTTGTATATAATTTTGACTTCTCGGCAGCCCTGGCCCCAACTACTTTCATTAGTAGAAAAAATACACGTGAAACTGCAGAAGCAAAGAAAGCACAGGTTTGGAAATGATAATTTGAATGGAGCAAATGACAAAATGTTCAATTCTTGATGGAACTACACAAGTCTTTCTAATGTTTCTTTTTGCATTCAGTACGGATAAAACATGTTGTGTGGTTTAACCGTGATCCAGATAATGCATCATCACTATGGGAGTTTAATCATTTCAAAACACTAATCTACAGGGTATGTTAAGTGTTTGCATTATTATAGTCCTTATCACTCATAACAAAAGATATTACAGAATTGTTGCACTTTGCAGAATGTAAACAGATGTTCATTCCCAGACCATGCCAGAGAAAGACTATACCCATCTTAAGTTAAGAAGTTAAAACAAATAAGAAGTTATTTTATTTTTGTTTCACTTGATCTGTGTAGCAGGAGCGGGCTAAAGAAGTTCCTTCCTTCCATTGTGACTATTCCTGGATGGGAATCCAGTCTTTAGGCCCAGCTGTGACTTTATTTAAAGCAAACACGATGCTGGAGTTCCTGTGAAAGCTCATCTGTTGCAAGCGCTTAGTTACTAAAATGTTGGTGGTAACTGATAAATGCGGTTTGCTAAAATAAATACGACGCTTTTTGACTGGTTGTTAAAAGTTCCTGGCAACGTAAGCTACGCTGGAAATGTGTAAATGATTTGCTTGAAGATAATAAACGTGCTTTGATTTGATCATTTACGCCTAACTTAAATGACACTGGCATGTAAGATTTTTTCACATTTTTAATAGGCCTGCTCTCTCTAATGCATTAGAGCAAAGTCACTACAAGTTCTATGAATAATCAAAATAATCTGTTATAAAGTCACATCTTTTGAGTTTGTGCAGCAGCTAATTGGAGATCCGTGTTCTCTGCCCTAGTTTCTACAGAGCCCATGAGACTAAGAGTCAACAGTTTGAGGTCACAAATGTAACTTTCAATCGTGAATTCAAGTGATGAATGAGCCAAATTCTCCAGCGCCATTGCCTTCTTTTGTTCTGTTGCTGTTTCTTCTGTCTGCCTTTTCTTTTTCGCCTCCGCTTTGTCTTCCGAGGCATGCCACTTTTCTTGTTTGTCAGTTCTCTAGTTATCTCCGCCTTCCTTCTATCTTGCTTCTTTCCTTCCATCTCGCTTTTTCTTGCCCTCTTTCTTTCTGAACAGGTTGTGAGCTGGTTTTCTCAGTGCTTCAGTTAAAAGTAGCGCTCTGTTTCAAGTCTATTCAGCAATGTTGTGTGGTTGCTTATTAAGGTCAGCCAAGAGGGTTAGAGACTCACACACACACCTAATGAACGTTGCTTCTAAAGAGACTCTTGTTTCAAAGAAAAGAGTGGTTCAAGCAAGGATGAAAAGATGAAGGGATTTCTGAAAACATTATCTTACTTGAGTATGGGTTGTGTACACACTCTTTCTTCTTCTCCCTTGCTCCATTCTGACACGCCATTTACTGGCTCTAGAGCAGGCACTCCATACAGAGATACCGTGAAATAGAAACAAAAGGAAATGGAGCGAGAAGGAAGGTTTTAAAGTGAGAGGCAGCGCTGCACATACATGCAGTGAATTTCAACAAGCCATGGAAAAGTTTTACAATTTCATTTTAAGTTATAAGTCATAAAAGATATCTTTTGAATTAGACTGGAAGCTAATCTAAACCTGATATAAACTGTGTTTGTGTCGGAAATGTTTAACTGGTGTTATACACCGGATACACATTGAGCCTGAAGTGTTAATTTCTATGAGACTGAGGTTTGAATCTGGCATCAGTTGTTTCAAATCCCTTTTCAAATCAAAACTCTTTTCCCTATATTTAAGCCCATATTTTCTTTTTCTGATGCTGATAAGCTGGTTAATCCAGCGGTCACTTTCTAGTTATGTAACCACAGCTGAAGAAGGGATTGTCTTTAACCATCCAATGAGTTAGGACTCCGATTAGGATTCCACTTTAAACAAGGTTTCATTGTTAAATATTTGAACTGATTTTTATTCTTTGTTAGTTTTTTTTAAGCTAAAGTTTACATTTTGCAAGCTAATCCACTCAGGGCTTTGCTGGCTTAGCATGCTGGTAACCACTCATCCTGGTTGCTTGGCCTACCCTATGCTTCTTCTGGAGACCTATCATCCTGTAGATTTTAACTCTATTCCCAATCAAACACACCTGAATCAGCTAATCAAGGTGCTTAGGGACACTTCATAATCACAGAACTAAAGTCTGCAGGGAGAGTAGCTCAGGGTTGGAGTTTTATATATATTGTATTATACTTTTTCTTCTTGCTTAGGGATGACAACAACTACCTCCTGTAGTCCCAGGTGGACTTAATTTTTTATTTTTCTCTTATTCAAGCATTATAGCACAGACAGAAATAATGAGTGTCTCTTTAAGTTAAGCAGACTAGAAATTTAATTCAGTAATGGCTGTAATGACAAAGTTTTTCCAAAAATGCATTATTAGTACCAGTACTAGTATTCAGTATCGTAAAACAACAGTGAAGGACAAAAATCTAAGAAGAAAAAATACTTCTTTAGTAATCGCGAATAATATATTTGAAGAAAGATGGATGGATAGATATAAATTAGTGCTGTCAAATGATTAATCACAATTAATCACATCTACAAAGGTTTTATTTGCATAGCACATGTGTGTTTGCATTTATTATGTATATATAAATATTTTACATAAAAATAATTTTAGGTATATATAGGCCCATAGGCAGAATTATACCTTCTGGTGCATATGACGCCTACAGCAATGTGGGGATCAATATGTTTTCGTCATAGGAAAACAATATACAAAAATCAAAATATACAAAACAAATATTGTTAAGATCCTGAATTAATCTATTTGTAACAATCTGTCTCTGTTTTCAGAGAATAGAAGTATTTTTAACACTTATTTCCATGTGTTATGGTGCGTCTCTCTTTTCCGCGCCACTCATCTATCTACGAATATATTATATAATATCTCAAAACAAAAAAATAGATAAAATACAACAATCAATTATGTAGACAACACTTGGGGGGTTGGGTTAGATGGTGTTTGGGACATGATACAACATTCTAACTGGTTCATGATGGCTTCCAAGTAGCTTCCCACTGTAGTGACCACGATGCATCAGAGGGTTCAGTGTGTTAAGAAACATGAAAAATAAAGAGTCATGTATGTGTGCTCTTTAAGTACAGGATAGTTCACCTACATAAATTGTTGCTGGTAGCTATTGACTTGCACAGTGTGAAAGAATACTATTAAATGCTTGATTACCAACATTATATAAATATCTTTAAAACTCAGAAATGTTTGGCAAATAGCTTAACTTCAAAGTATACTTCTTTAAGATTTAAAAGTACACCGGTAAAAGTGCATATTCGGTAGAATTAAGTGCACTTCATTTTCATAATGATCTGCTGACAAACACCTGTTGACTCGGCTGGGCTGAGATGATGCGGCGTCAGTGCAGTCCGTATAATGATGATTAGTGGTTTAAGATGGTACCTGATGTTGATTGGCGAGCTTTCATGGCTGGCCTAAGGGTGATTTGTCTGGCTGCAGTTGCTCGGCACTTTGATTTACTGAAGAACGAAGCGGAGCTGATATACGATGTAAGATGCCAGCGATGTAGATTCACATGCTGGTATAAATCAGCATGTGCTCATCTTAAACTCTCCAACATCTATTCAGGCCAGACTCAATCATCAACAACTGTTCTGCTATAAAAGGTACTGAAAGATGTGTGTTTGGGTGATCGGATAAGGAATTTTTACCTGTTGAGACAGTGATATTGTTTTGCTGACTGGCTTGACTTCGACTCTCTGTGTGTGTGTGTGTGTTTTGTGCTCATGCCATTAGGTAATTAGGGGTACTTAGTAGTCACTGGGCAGATTTCTATACAGCTTGGCAGATGATTGTGTGTTTATTAAACTATGAGTGAGGCATTAGTCTGAGTCCAGTGTTTTAAAAAATCTCCTTTATTATGCTTTAATATGCATTATTAGTTCTTATAGAAACGAAGCTTTTTCCCTGTTATCCTGTTGATTTGTGCGTCATGAAAATCTGGAAATAGTTTGGCAGCGAGTGCATTTGGGAAAGCTGAAAACAATTATTATATTGGTAATTCCATTTCCAATTGTTACCTTTCAGTCCTGGCAAAATTTCTATCCTAAACACTGCGTACTTAGACTGCTCAGAATTCCCCGTGCTCTGTAGGTTTGACTGAAACCATATACACAGCTGCAGCTTTTACCAAAGCAGTTAAGCAGCAGATGCAAAAAGTCACCTCGAATTCATGCTTCTCCTCCTTACCTTTCTAAATTACAGTATAGCGTGCACTATCATTTAAAGGTATTCCAGTTAAAGTATGACAAAACATCTCTTAATTTATCTCTCTTCTTTCCTCTTACACACCGACATGCACACGCACAAACACAACATTGTGAAATAACTCAAAAGAACATTATAATTATAGCTATTTCCATGTCTACACTATTGTCTAGTAAAAGAGTAAGAGAGAAGTTTCTCATTTAAGCTGTCGCCCTAGTCAGTAACTGCCTCCGTGTATATTAGAATTTGATAAACGTCCCCATAATCAGACTCAGGAAATAGAATGAGTTCAGCTTATTACGATATCATCAGTCAGACAGCCAGACCAATCATCTCTTCTCATCTGACTCTGAATTCCTTCCAGGCTCACGGAGAGAAAGATGACCGGAATGCTGAGCACAATTAAAGGAAAACTCAAATTGCTGTGAAAGTTACCAGTTAAGGCCTTCCTGGACCTCCGATCAGATCTCATCATATGAAAAGCTGTCATTGTCTGTGTTTTTTTGTTTCTTTCCGTCAGCTCTGAACTTCGTGAGCCTGTAGTAGAGTGACATTTTGGAGCATGCTCAGTGGCTGAGGATGCTGAAATAATCACTGCAGTTCATCTGAATTTGTGTCTGCTCACATTGAATTAAATGTAAGTGTTTTAACATGGCGTTTAGTGCAAGTTTGAACAGCCTCATTTCCTGACATCACAGACTGGTTCTCCTCCATTTCCTTGGGTGTCTGGATAGTTTAATTGATTTAAAGTATGACTTCTGTATATTAAAAGAAACTTAATTCTCTTCAACCTTTTCTCTTTCCATTTTGCTCTCTCTTTCGCTCGTGTTTTACAATGTTGTGTTCCGACTTAATCATTTTTGCACGCACACAGGCAACAACCAAATTAACTTAGGCTGTTATATTGGGGTCAAAAAGGTTAAATAAACCCAAAGTAATTATTACTGAACGTAGAAAGCTAATAAGATACAGTATGCAGTATTTTTTTCTTTTTTCATGCTAATAGTCTTATTCAGCTACTACACATTAATCATAAATGCACTGATAATATCACAAAAAATTCTGTTTCAGAAAATGATGTTCCTTTATCTTAAAAGGATTTCTGAAGGATCATGTGAAACTAAAGACTGGAGTCATAGCTACTTAATGAATATTTCCACAATATTGCCTTTTTCGCTTTTTGTGATCATGTGGTCATGTGATAATTGCTAAAAGATCATTATTTTGTGTATTTGGTATTTTGTTGCAATGTGTTTATGCTGTTTAAGGTTCCAAAAAGAAATTGTTTTCACTTACTGTACATATTGTTGCCACCCCTCCTGAAACCCTCCTTCCTCTGATTGGCCAGCAGTGTGTTGGAATGGGACAGTGTCCCTGGGATTGTTACTCCCCTTACTGTATTGTTAGGCTGTGTCCCGGCATGATGACACAAAGTAGTTTCACTTTCTGAGTAAACGAAGCGTCTCTCCAGAACATGGCGCTGGCGGGCAAACAACATTACAGTGAAAATAAGATTTAGTCTTTACAAAGCTTTTTTAACCTATGCAAAAAACACCTGCGCTCCAAGGAGAAAGGAAAACTTGAAATTACATCATGACATCTTTAAAACAGGGATTTAAACCTATAGTATTTCATTACAATACTAACCACTATCATTTAACACTATATATATATATATATATATATATATATATATATATATATATATATATATATATATATATATATATATATATATATAAACTGCAACGGAAGTATTGACTTTCAGTTAGAGAAGAATTCATCTGCATACATACTATGCAGATATATCCTAAACAGACAGACCCACAGGGCTGTCAGCTCTCTAACAGAATATAAAGAATTAAACATATCGTGCGGCAATAGACAACCTCTGCCTGTTTGCTCTCAGCTTTTCTTGCGCTTGTTCTTGACTACCACAGCGCCATCCTCCAGCTACAAAGCAAATATTTTTCCAAGTTCGCTGGGTCTATAGTGTTTATAGGCGCAGTTCTCTTGTAATGAAAGCGCTTGTGTTTTTTGAATGATATCTTGAAGGAAGGTAAAAGTAGAGTAAAAGGTAAAATAGTTGTTGTCATCGGTGTATGTTTACGGTTTGTTTTTGTCTTGTAGATACTGATTCAGCCAAGCCCTCTTGCTGTCATTTTGCAATTCTAAACTTCCCATAGCATATTAATTTTCATGATATTCCATGATTTACCTTATATAGTGAGAATAAATTGGATGGTCTGGTTTTAAGCATTGTTCTGCATTACTGGGCAGAAAGGCCTGTAAGAAAATGCAAAGTGTGCATGTTTGTTGTGTTTGTGTTCAGATGCGGCGGAAGAACTGATTTGATTTAAAGAACAGAATTTTGGCAGATGCTACAACCCAGTTTGCTTTGTTTACTTATATATTAAGTTATTTATTTGCATAATATATCATTTGCATAATGTATATCTTTTTTTATTTTATTTTAATTTATTCTTTATACTGTATCTGACACTCTTTCTCATTGTGTGTGTGTTGTGTTTGCAGAAGCTAACACAAGCGCACTTCATATACAAGTGTCTCTTGACATCCACATGACTTTGTATCCAGGCCTGAGAGGTGTGTGTGTGTGTGTGTGTGTGTGTGTGTGTGTTTGTTTTAGTAAGTGCATGAGTGTTTGGGGCAGGGCTGAGTGTGTCAGCGTCTGCTGAGTGTTTTAAGTTTTGCAGATAACCAAGGACAGTTATGTCTTTTCCACTATTTACCATCCGCCTTTCATTCCCTCTTCACTCCGCCTCTTTAGTGTGTATGTCTGCCAGTGACTGAATTGAACACACAAACCCTCAAACTCATGCACATAAACCCTTCAGACATGTGTTCTGGGTGAGCTGGCTATGTAGGCAGCATTTTTAAGAGTTCTCAACATGAAGGCTTAGTCATTTTATTATGAATCCTAAACTACGTTGTTGTTTTAGGTAAACGCGCAGCAGCGCCATTACAATCCCACAATGCATTGCAACAAGCTCAAATTTAATATTTTGTGTCATTAGAAATGTATTACCTTATTCTAAGGTTTCTTTATGCCTAAAGTGCCACGTGTAAATTAGCTTAGCATCACATGTACCTTTCACAATACAGGCAGTCAAAACAAAGAAACAAACTCTGAATCATTCAGCAGTGAAAAACTATTGACCTTTTAAATGTATTAAAATGCATTGTAATGATTTTTTATTCAAAACAAAGGGTTTTTTTTTCAATAAATAAATTAATTAATTTGTGGAATTGGGTAAATTAACTTGATATGCTGCACTACGGTGATAAACCACTCATAGTAAAGTTCTTTGGCAATGACAAGCCTCTTTGATACATCTGAACAAATTCTATATATTGCTACTTTAGTGTCCAAAGTTGTAAAAGACAAAAGATGCTGACACAGTCAAAATCTGTCATCAAAGAAGTGGTAACTGTTTATTTTGGCAGAATTTTTATTTCGTAATAAGTGATTCCGTACATCGCTAGTATTGCACTTGTATTTTAGCAACATGCTAACATTGAAATCTATTTCAGCTTGAGTCTCTTTTATGCAGCACATGGACATGCCACCTATGTAAAGCGATCCAAATTGCTCCAATTATGATGTTCCACGACAGTTAAGATGCCGTCTTAAACGACAGCTGTCTATGCAGTCGATATCCAAAGCCTCACTTGATTCTGAGACAGATCTGTTGTGTGTTTTGAGATGTTTTGTTGCGGTCACTAAGACCTCACTAAAGACCGAAACCTGGTTCTGATTCTAACAGCAAGCTGAGGGATTTTGAGAGAAAGCTCTAAATTCACAGACGCACACACATAAACACACGGCCTCCGGTTTGTGTCACGGGGGCTCCTGTAGCAGGAAGTCCTCCACATGTTTTGCTTTAGCTTAGGGTGATTCTCTCTCACTTCACTCTTCATCAGTGGCTCTTTCTTTCTCTCTGTCACACATCTCCTTTTATTTTCTTCTCTAAGTTCTCCATTCCCCTCTTTTTCTTCTTGCAATGAGGTGATCCAGGCTCGAGGTAGTGCCAAGAGAGTTACAAAAACCGCATTCATCGCGACACACAATCGAAAACACACACACGCTCACACAACACGTCCTGTCTAAACAATGCTCCTTGGCTGAGTCTGGGGAGGATTTGAGTTGGTGTAAAGGACAGCACAGGAAGTGTCAGCGAGGGAGAGAGAGAGAGAGAGAGAGTCGGAGGGTTTGAAGAACAGGAGCAGTCCTACAACGAGGAAAAAACTTTCCCTGCCGCAGCAGCAGGCGGACTGGGTCTCAATCGCTCTTGCTCCCTCGTTCACGCTTCGGTTGTTGTCTGGATGTATGATCCTGGACAGGGCAAATAGGGTGAGTAGCACAAGCTCTCTATTTCTCTTTCCCTTATACTTAAAGAGCTGTAAAAGGATATTAGAAACATTGTTCAGTTCCACTTCTCCTCTGTAGCACATTAAAAACTTTTTTCCCATAACTTTTATTGAGACATGTTTAGAGCGTAATTAAAACACAAATGCCGACTCCACAGCCAAACCTCTGCGTCCTCAGTGCCGTATCCATTACTTTTACAATTTAGCAAGTTTATAGTCTTCTCCCCTGTGTTTATTCATTCTAGTTGATGGTCTACAATGCTTCTCGTAATTTATTATTGTATATAATGGAAGGACGTGGAGACATTTGCGCATAGTGAGGGTCTCTGAAATGTTTTGGGAAATATTTGGCATGCATCACGTTGGTTGATCAAATGGTCAAATGTTCTTGTAAAACATTCCTATACCTAATAAAACTGCTTAGGTGTGAAACTTTTTTTGCATTCAAATCTTTCTCATACAGAAAGGAAAGTTTAGTTTTGACCAAACATGGCAGTATTGTGGTTTTCATGTTTACTTGGAAAGTAACGACTCATCTGTCATTGAGCACTCTATCTATCATTGTGCAACCACAGAACTGTGGTTTTACAGCATGCACACAAATATACAAACATATTGTTTGAGACAATGAGAGTTCCCTCTTATCACCCCATTGGTGTTCCATTGTAACCCATCATTGGCCTTCTTGGTTATTTACTCTTCTTTCCGTAGATTTGTAAACATGTTTAACGACCATCTCATGAGATCTCGTTCCACGCCTGTCAGTTGTGAATTACTTGGATGCCGTTGACTTAATTTATAATCAAGTGAAATCTGAACTCATTGGTTTCAGAGTTATGTCGGCAGTCAGAATTCCTCTGGGTAGTGACAACTTTTCCGAGTTTCTCCCTTCATGCTGTTTAAGTAGATTTGCATCTGGAAGTCTTGGGCCGCATCCCATGCGTGTCTGGAATGAATATCAAAGCTTTTCTCCCAAGGTTGTTTGTCCAGAGATGCTGGATATAAATTCAAGTATGATTCAGTTGTGCTGATAGCTGGAACCTCAATTTTATGATGAGGAAGCTTTTGGACCTGTGTTTAAGCATGTGTGTGTTTCTCAGGATTCAGAAGCCAGGGAATAAAGCCAATGTAATAGACTCTTAACTGTTGGGCAGAGGATATTACTTATTCGGCACTTCTGAGTTTTTCTGTCCTTGCAGACAGCCTGCTAAAGCCAGTGCTCAACCAGTAAAAATTCCCATTTCTTGAGCAGGTAGTTTAATTTTGTATTTTACACCCCGGTTATCTTGTTCTAAATACAAAGTTCTGTCATGAAACCCCTAGATGGCGCAGGTTTGATAGGTTCTAACCAGGGCTTAAAATGAGGGGGAGGCGGGGATGGAGTCCCCTAGTCAGAAAAATTACAAAAAAGCATCCCCTCTGTAAAACCACCATCCCTCTTTGCCGTCCCCTTTAGATTAATAATTTTGTGCATTATGTAAAACTTATCATGCACATGAAATGTTAAAATTGTCTAGTTATGTTAATTCACAAATTGAATAATGGCGATCGCCAATCAGAACTCATTACTGTAACAAGTGCGCACAAACTCCAAGCAAATCTTCATTTTTGGAAAATGATTCTGAAATTCTTTAAAAAGATGATTTTATCTTGATTAGAATTTTCATTTTCTCCTGACATATTTGGCTGTGTAACTGTGAGGGACTGAGAGATGATAAGAGAGCTGACATTATCCAAAAAAGCCTATATTATTTAAACATGTCACAACAGCATCCAGTTAGATTGCCCTTAAAAAAATATCCACATATGGGTTTTTGTTTTAAATTCAATGCATAAGCACATGCCTGCAAGCACAAATGTACTATTAATTTTATACAATAGCACAGAGCAACAGTGTTCAGTTCCTTGAAATAATCTGTTCTTGAAAAAATCGAAGGATCCAGTGATTCAACCGTCCATTCAGATGGACTCACTCCCTGCATCCCAATGTGTATAGCCTATTATTGGACACATTTGTACAACCTCACTTTATTATTTTTGCTAAATCGTATATGTAAATCAATCGTATCTAAATCGTGAATTGAGTTGCATTTCTTTAATTAATTTATAATGAATTGCCTACACACCTAACCTAAATGAGTTACCTTCCTTTCTTTTTATCTGGGTCATTAAGTTGTTTTATAAGAGGTCCACTAGAAGAATATTGTGTTGTCCTATCAGAGGATTTATTTGAAGTTTCTTGCTCAAAACACCATTTTAGACACACAGATTTATGTTTGCATGATGTTGGTCTATAGCTAGCTGACTTTAAAAGCTGGTCTTTTCAATAGTGTTGTGGAGCCTAAGGCCTATAAGACCAGAATGTGCTATGTGAGTCTTACAAGCCAGACTATCAGTATGCTGCACATTCTGGCAAAGAACTGCAGCACATGTCCAAGACGTCTGATCTAGTAGTAGAGTGTAGTGTAGTAGTGCTTTTAATGTGAAATCTATGGGTCTGATATCATAGTACAATTATAACAGATTGATGTGCAACTGCTCATTTGAATACTGTTGCAGCTGTCAAAGGATATACATTTATGTAAATTTTTAAATATTGCATAGAAGATACAAAATAGAAATAACAATATGTAAAAAAATGTGCATGAATACTATATAATCACGTGAATTGGATTAATGTTTTATATAGTAAAACATGAATAAATTCCTAGATTCTCATTAAAAAAACAGTGACTAAATATTTAGCATTTTATTCCCTCGGTTTTGTTGTCCTGAACACATGGGATGGAAACTTTGTTCAGCAGTCCTCCAATTTTTCACATAAATTAAATTAACAACTTGGATGTGAATGGAGCTATTGTAGCAGCCTAGTAAACTTTTATGGACTGATAAAACTTATGCATCCAGACTCAAATAAGCTGCCTAGTGGCCAGCCAACCCGATTTAAAACTGGTGGATTTTGCCAACTCTTGCTTTTTGTGTAATTGTTTTGTTGTACAGGCTGTCAGAAACTGAAGCTAATGACAGGATAGCATACCAGACTGATGCTAATGCCATTTGTTGACATGACCTGCAATATACTGTAGTTATGTTAGCTGCTGATGATAACAAAATATTGTGTCTGCTTTTGACAGAGCCATTTTATCCTGCATTGTCCAGTCATTTCCAGAAATGCCTCTCACTGTGTTCCCACCCAAATTTTCTGCAGAACATTATTCAGTCTCTGAGAATAAAAAAATAAGAGGCAAGACAATGATGTCACCGCAAAAATCACCGAACCATCTGCGAGAGCCAGATGAAACAGCTGCCTCAATTGAGATGGACTTAACCTTTTGCTCTCAGCAGAGTGCTTATTTTTCTTACGCCTTTGCTCTTCGATTTCGGCACAAGATATCAGCATGTTTCCTCTGTACTTGAGCTCTGCACAACTACACCTGTAGCACCATCTCAGAGGAGTCTTCATCCATCAGTTCTCCATTAAATATTAATCCTGTCTGAGAGCACATGCCCCTTTTATACAAGCCTGGCTGAGCGATAGGAACTAATCGCTAATTGAATCGCCCTCATTTAACAAACTTCCTCAAAGGTTCCTCGACACTTATCTAATCCTTCTCTCTTTCAAAATGGGAAAGTACTTCTTTCTAGTCTCGCAGTAAAAAGACAAATCTTTTTCTCTTTGATCAAAACCCTGGAAGTGTTTAGACTTCGACAAATGCACGTAAGGGTAACTAAAGCATTTGCAGAATTTGTAGCGTTTAGAAGAGGCTTGAAACTGTTTACACAAGACACTCATGACACATAACAGTTTAGAAATTGTAAAGCAATCTTTAAAAAAACAGAAAACCACATTTTTATTCTCTGAATGGTATAGTTTCTGTGCCATCATCGCCTCGAAACAAAACAGCAAAAATGCTAATTGTTTTCACACAGGTTTTCCAAACACTCCCCAATGGCTGTACAAACAGTATCCTCGCCCAGAGCTCACGCTATTGGTTGAACTGTTGCCATGCTGAGCAAGTCAGGATTCTCAAACAAACCCCGATGTTGTGTCGCTGTTTAAACTTTTCTAAAGAGACAAATTTCAGTTGTGTCTGCATATTAAGTAAGCTGTTTAACATGAAAGTATTGAAGAAGTTCGCAAGCGAGCAGCATTGTACAAGGTAGTGCACAAAATAAGCCATATGAATCAATAATCTCTGTAATGTGAACAGGAATAAAAGTTGTGATTCACTTTCACTAGTGGTTATTTTAGCTGTTAACTGCAGTCAGTTGTATATTTAGATAGACTATGCATTTGAGTTTTGCAAAATGCATTTTTTCCAATTAAAAATAAAATTGTTAAAGCTTTAGATTCTGCTTTCTCCTTTATTATTTCTCCTTCTGCTAGACGAAGGCGGGAAAGTGACAGCTCGCCAGTGCTATTACCTCACGTCTTGGTGAGGAATGAGGCTTCCCACAACTTACATAAGCCTGACCTGCTGGCTTGCTTGGTCTGTGTAGAGGTTCTTAAGGTCTTTTTTTATAGTTTGCCATATAAAGACGGAATGTTGGATGAATGGATGGCCTTTGTTTTTGCTATTTTATGATCTGAATGCAGGGCCCAGATCTTACATCAGCCGTCCATGGTTTGTCTGTATGTCTTGCTGTGAGACTGATTATCCCCGTGAAGTAAAAGGCAATTCCCTGTTGTGACATGGAATATCAAAAGTTTAAAGGCAAATCCTGGGAGTCTGTGGTTGCGTATCTGCTTATTTGTTCTGTGTAACAGCTTACATCAATGTAAACCACTGCGGTTGCTCGTTAGCTCGCTCTGTTCAACGCACATATGAGATTAATGCACAGATAGATGGAAATGAATAGAAAAATAAATGTGACAGGGTGGTTTGGATCCAGATGTGACACAGTGAAATAAATGCATGGATATTAAATATTGATTTAAGTTATTTCATGTGAGAGAAGAGAATATGGAGTCATACAAGAGACATGAAATTAGCACAGCTATGTTTGAAAATTGGGATTTATATAGATCATTTAAAAGTCATTATACAAAAGTAACTGACTGCGGAATAAAGTGAATGACCAATCAAAACTGAGTATTCTAGTAAGCTGTATAATAAGCACATTATTGATAAAATCATTGACAAATTGGCAATTGTTTTAAAAATTATTATAAAAGTGCTTTATACACAGCTAAAATCTAATGCAAAATAACTGATGCCAAATAATATTTCATTCATTTATTTTGGGTTTAGTACACTGACAAATAGCCTTAAGGGTGCAATGGCTTTTTTTGTTATGCTGAATGTCTCTTCATATCCCAATAACAATCATTAAGTTAAGTGGTATGAATGTATTTATATGTATGTATTCTTGTGGAAGGCATAGAACCAATAGACCAATCCAAATACTTTCATTGACTTCCCACCTGCCTTTCAACTTGTGCATTTGCATACCCCTGCACACTCGATCCGCACAGACAGGATACGTCATCAGCTTGTTCACGTGACGTATAGAGTAAGAATATCAGGCAAGCATCAACAGCCCGATCTTCCTTCCAGGTATTGTAATCCTGTTACTAACTGTACTATAAAGTTTTCTCACCGGTGAATGACACATGATGTATTGCAGTAATGCTGTCTTTGGGCTTGGCTTTGGACAGCAGTTTGCAGGAGGGTGGGACATTCGTTTTCAGAGCTGAACCTTTAAAATTACATTACGAAAACAAGTTGTCTTTATAATATCGTACATTAAAAGCAATGCCTGACTTAACAAACTGAAATACAGAGTCAGCATTTTCTTCAAAGCATCAAAGCATAGTCTTCTGAGCCTCCGATGCACCTATCACATCCCCACAGGTAGTAATGCACGGGTAAGCCTGTACTATTTTCCTCAGATTAGCCTGTAACTCCACAGGCACCCCATTGCCATGGGAACCGCTGAGGCAATCAACAGCAGATCACCTACAAATGGCACCAAGCCTGAAAGAGAGTCCGCGGATATTTCACTGACGCCAGACCGGAGGAGGCTGATATCACTGCAGTCCAAGACAGATTTGACAAAAACTCGTCCTGCACTATTTGTGCTACAGACATGAATGATGCCTCAAAACATGCCTCTTGCTGAGTTAGGGATGTGCTATTACTTTTATCCTATTGGACAGGAATTTGGCCTGCTAAATGATGGAATTGCAGAGAAATCCTATAGATTTATTTTAAAGTTGTGACTCAAAGCATGTCTACGGGCTAGTATATCATAACTGGATGGGCCTTTTTGACTGGTGCAATCATCTAGCAAGCCACCTAGAACACACTAACAGTTCTGCATAACAAAACTCAATCAAAACTAACCCAATCACATTTTGTGGCTAAATGGCTATTTAAAAATGGTACTCTAAAAAGTAGCCCAATTTTGTGGAAAAACTACAGATTTGGCAACACTTTAAGCTAGCAATGCTCATGTTTTTTTATTAAATGTAAAATCTAGTCCAGAAATATACTAAATGTTCGGGGTCATTAAGATTCTTTAATATTTAAAGTCTTGTTTGCACAAAAAAAAGATGCATTTAATTTATCAACAATTATGTAAAAATAATATGATTGTGACATTGTGCTTTTGTATTGTAGTATATTTAAAGAAAAAAGCAAAAACTTCTTGAAATCATTCTTCGTCTCCTTTAAGGAAACACTGAGTGGAAAAAAGTCATTCTGTAATTTCTGAGGGTTTATGGTACATCATATAATCCCTTAGAGTGTCCCTACTTTCATCCTTTAATTACAGATTCATCAGCCATGTGCTCTTTTCATCCCAGCTGGACACTCAACGTGTGTGTGTGTGTGTGTGTGTGTGTGTGTGTGTGTGTGTGAAAGAGAGAGAGTAAGTGTTGAGTAGTTAATTATGTTTGGTCTTTAGTAAGTCTTTGGGTATTAAACTTGGCTAATCTTAATAAAATGGATGAAATCCTCTAACTGCTAACAGTCAGGACCTTTTTCACGCTTTATGTCATCTCACTTTGTCTCTGTCTCTCGTTCTTTTTCCTAATTTATTTGCGCTAACCATATGCTAATGACGCCTTATCTTTTCCGCTTTATAATCAGCTGTTAGCACGAATGTACAAAATTGCTCTGCACGGATTGCTCTTAATTCAACAGATGATTTTTGATGTCTGCATTGAGGGCAATTTCACCGTAAAAAAAGGCTTACTGGCTGCTAGGAAGGATATGATTTTCCATAAGGCCTATTTGGCTGTGGTTACATGATTATTCGTTTTCATGCGACTGGAATGTGTCTGAGACATAAATATGTTTGCAGGCAGCTGAATGAACTAGGTGAAACTTGACATGCCGGAATAGATTAATGCATCTGGCCAGCTATCAGACGCTTGAAGCGAAGGATCCCAAATTCACTTTAAAGTAAGGTCTTTATTATCTTCATGACCTCTGGTCTCTCTTTCTGTGCCAGATCCTCTGATAACTTCTGATAAGTGAGTCTAGCTCGACTGAGTGGAAAAAAGACACAGCTGAAAGCCACTTTGGGTTTATTTATCCAGAGATGAATCTTCCTTCTTTGGAAATATGAGTTATGGACGGACCAAGAAAATATAGGGCTGCTTGAATTAAATATCAGGGCATTCCTAAGAAATGGATTGATCAAGTGCTAAGTGCTGTGTGTTGTATGTATTATTATTTTGTCTAAAACTGAAATTGTTATTTGCGGCGTCTAGGTTTTTTGTTCTTTAAGCAAAACAAAACTATTCTTCAAAAAAAAAGACCCTTTTCATTTGTAATTGTACGCTTTTTTTTTATTAGAGACTGTATATTAGTTGGCTGCACGACAAAAAAAAAAAAATAGTAGAAAACTAAGCAGAAAATCATTAAAATAAAAAAACAGTCATAGCTTTCACTTTCAAAAATAGGTTTTATGGTCATGACATATGAGGGAAAAAAATGTAGACACACTTTCTGTCTAAACTCTAAAAGCACTTAGTTTTTCCATCTGTTGTTCTTCACATTTTCAGGTAGAGTTTTATAATGTGTTGTGATTTGACTCTGACAGGTGGATGATGGGAAAAAGTGTCAGTATAAGGCAGAACATCTTTCCCACACTCTCCCCTGTCCACCCCGTTCTTTTTACACACGCCGCACTTGTCATTTTTCACACTGAGAGCTTTTCCTGGCAGCTGCTGCACGTGCTGAGTGGAAATGCATCTTTACCTCTCCTCCTTCCTGTCTGTTGTTCCTCTTCTTCACTGGTTTGAAATGGACGGAGGCAAATGGTTTAGAGATTCACGAAGGAGCAGATCGGCGGCGCAAACAGATGCTTTAAAGAGAAAAAAAGATTTGCTCGCAGACGTATTAATGCGTTCGCAAAAAACCTTCCACACGTGCGCGTATATTAACTGTTTGAAGCTCGTTTTCCTCAGGGTCTTTTCCGACATTTCAGTCTTAAGGTCACGCAATATTCGAATGTGGCTTGAATGGAAGGAAAAGGGAAAGCCTCAGGAAAATGTCAACAATGGAAGCAGTAAGGACACAGCGAGTCCACCCTGTCCCCTGCCTGTTCCTCAGATGTTTTTTTCTACATTCCACCAATAGTCCCCATTCCTCGGATGGAAGTTTACCTCCCGTCTTCCTCTTCCAAATTCACAATTCAGTTGAGCTCAGCAGTGGACAAACAACAATTTGGCACATTTTCCAATAACAACCGATGCAATCGGTTTTGTCCGATTGCACGTAGTGCAGTAATGAAATGTCTATTGTTTTGGAATGATTGAAAGAAGCAGGGTTGTTTTTTATATTTTAAATTGTCGCATAATCAGAGAATGGTAACACGTTGTGTGTTTGACTGTAAGCGTGTGTGTTTTGACTACAGGCTTTAGAATCAAACTGTTCCACCAAGACAGAAACATTAACATTGTCGTGACCATTACCATGTTAACCTTCTAAGAATTGACATGATTAAACTGATCAAACGTGACAGTAAAAAGTATACTGTAATATAATATATAGTAAAATGCTATAAATATACAGTAAATAGCAAAATGCTACTTTCCATAAATATGACAAGCAGCACAACTACTTTCAACATTTAGAATAATAAGACATTTTTAGCTTTGCCATCACAGGAATAAATAGCATTTTTAAAGTGCACCTATTATGGATAATAAAGTTAAGCGCTTGTGCAGTGCTGGTTTGTGTACAGTGTTACCAGGAAAGAGCTCTTTATCGCTCCAGAAGCTCCAGGAGCTCCACTTGGACTTTTCAGTTTCATTCAGACCAACATGAAAAGACCAAGCGTTTCATGTTAACGTCAGCATGGCTTGGGATTCTTTTAAAATGACTCGTTTCAGTGATTCAGAGTCAACTTATTCTTCTGAGAGACAATAACTTTATACACTGTGCCATTATGGATGTCATCATTCATTTAGAGCTGTCTTAGGCTATACACTGCATAATAGGTCATTTTCAAAAATCTGTAATAGGCGCACTTTAATATATTTTCAAATAGAGAGAGTTATTTTAAATGGTTTAATATTGCATAAAATACTGCTTATTACGTATTCTATTTTATTTATTTATTTTAATATTGGCCAAATTCATAAACACTAATTATACTGAGCCTAGATTTCTAAACAGCGTGGTTTAATTCCAGTTGGTAGATCTAATTCACAACACTGTTCTTGTGAATGATTCATACGTGAATCAAACTGATTCCCAAGTTCAACTCGCGGAGGATTGTTAGATCTTAACATTTTCATTTTTGGTCTGTTTGCATGCGTATATTGCTAACTTTAGACAATTTTTAATGACCTTGTAATTGTATTTATTAAAATGGGTTATTCGTGAAGCTGCACTGACCGTTCAAAGCATGTCTGTATGTGTTTAACGGAAGCGTTTGGAATTTAACAGATCTCTTTCCGCTGAAGCCTCTGTTTGATGTCATAAACAAAATCATCCTTTGTAATGTAGTAAATGTGTGTTTTGTAATTCCTAATCTTGTGATGATGTTGACATTTGCGCTAATCAGATTTGCATCACATGGGCATTAAGGGATGATGCGCATCTGCTTTACTGCTCTCTGCTTGTGACTTTTGGGACACTTAATCTGGATTGTGAGAAACTGGATCAGGTTAAATAGGTCAGGAATCTGGATTGGGGACATGATAGCGCTTGGTCATTCTTTCACATTAATTTGACTTCATTCGCGCTGACCTTGACCGCCCTCGGAAGCTTTTGTGCCACACAAACAGTGTCTTAGCCCTGTGCTCTTGTATAGGAGTGTGTGTGTGTGTGTGTGTGTGTGTAGCCGGGGTCCTGTTGCATTACAGCACTGACATGCCTCAGTGCTGATGACATCGTCCAACTGGGAGGAGGTCTAGCAGGGATGATGTCATAGACAGCGAATCAGATCATTTGCTGCAGCCTTCATCCATTACAGAAATTACATTTTTTGTATATCCTCACCCTTCCGTTCTTTGCCCTCTATTTTTCTTGCATCCCATCTTTTTAACCTTCTGTCATGTAATGTTTTCGTACCCTTTTGTTTACAGTCTGCTGTGCCTCTGGCTGAAACGTAACTCTTAACTCTCTCTCTGTTTAATACTGCGAAATAGATGCAGTTTTAGTTTGTCAAACTGGTCGCCCATTGTGTTATTCAACAGCAGTTCGATAGTTAACGCATGTCTGTGCAAAGCTGGGAGAAATTTTAACGTGACAGCTAAAGAAATCACTTTGCCAGATGTGTGTGCATGTTGTAAATCAGACACTAGAGGGAGGCAGAGTTGTATCAATAAAATTAACATTAATGTAGATGGGCAGCGGCCCCAAGAGCATCTAAGTTTTGGTAGCAAAAGAGTTTTTTTTCCCCTACGCTGTAAAGAAGAATTCAATATACACTCTCAGAAATAATGGTACAAAAGCTGTCACTGGGCGGTACAATTTTTCAAAATGTGCACTTTTGTACCCATTAGGTCCAAATATGTACACTTTTAAGTATTAAAATGTACCTTTAAGGTACAAAAAGGTACATGTCCTTTTTGAAAAGGTACCACCCCAGTGACAGCTTTTGTACATTTTTTATAATGGTAGAGAAATGATGGATTACTAGCATTCTTTAAAACATCTTCTTCAGTGTTCCATAAGAAAGCCGTAAAAGGTTGGAACATGATGGTGAATTTTCTTCTTTTGATGTGGACTACTTCTTCAGGGCACACTTGAGGGAAAATAAAATATCAAAGAAAGTGACAAATTTTCGAGCAAAATAGTAGACTGCACTTTGTCATCGAAAGATTAGTCAAATTATAAGACAATAGATTAACTGTGACATCCATTAATTTTTATTTATTACATGAGGAAGCCAAACTAGTCTTTCCTTAGTCGCATAAAGCCATGTTTGCTTTTTCCATAGTGACTCAGTTCATTAGATATGACTGTTAAAAGCTGGTATTTTCTCTATCAGCGTGTGTATTAGTGTTTCTGACCGCTGTCTTGGATGATATCAGTGTGCCGGGGTCTGTAGTGTGTGGGAAACTCTTTCTGTAGGCTGCAGTAATTAAGGCTGGAAAGACTTTGTGTACACAGTGATGGAGACTTTGAGAAGTTTTTAACTTGACCAGATGTTGAAAAAATCTTCATTTGTGATTTATGAGATGAATAGCAGTGTATATTTGTGGGTTTTCATGCGTCTCTGCACTATGTAGTCTGTTTAGCTCTGTATCATATTGTGCCAAGGCGCGATAGCTGTCAAATGTTATAATCTTGTTCCCCTTTGATTTTTTATTTCTGTCTATCTAGAAAAGAACACATATTTTAGAGGTCACTTTAGAGCCAGGGGTGTGATGAAGGTGTGACAGCGGGTGCTGTGCCATGGGCCAGTTCAGTCATCATTTATTCTCCCCATGATTTATGACCTGTATGACTTTCTTTCTTGTGCGGATCACAAAAATAGATGTTCAGAAGAATTTTCACTCTGCTTTTTTATACAGTTAAATTATATTGGGACCAAGGGTTGTAAAGCTTACATGATTGTTGGTTAATGTATTAATTAACACTTTTTACACGTTAAATCATATTACTTTATTTGACTTATAATTAAAGTGTCCCTGTTGTGCGTTATGAAAAGGTTCATATTTTGGTTTTGGGAGTCCCAAACAACAGGTTGAAAACAGGTTAAAAAACACTATAATTGTCTTTTCATATGCATTTTTTTTTCCCTTATTCAACGACTCCCAAATGATACATTTTTTCAAACCCCTCTGATGATTGGTCGATTTCATCTAAGCAGTGCTTATGAGTTTTAAACGCTCCAAAAGTGGCACCTAGTGGCAAGAATTAATTTTAAATTTTTATTTAAACCAACAATCTAATAAGTGGGCTAATGTTTCATTTTGGCATCAACATGAAATGGCTTGGGACTCGTTTTAAAAATGACTCGGTTCAATGATTCAGAGTTGGCTCTTTCTTTTGTGAGAAAATATACACAATGCACTTTCAGATTTAAAACTTTGTTTTTATTCATTCACTTCATTCAGAGTTACATGAAAGGTCATTTTCAAACATTCATAATAGGGGCACTTTAAGGTTAGTTCTTGATTATTACTTGCCTTAAATCACCATTAGCTTGTATTAAAGTAATATTTATACGAATGATATGTGGTCTTAAGTGTTACCACAAATGGTTTGCTTCGAGTCATTATATAGTGAAAGCGTATAGTGAATGTAGCAGCTTCTGAAACCCCCAGAATTTAAGATCTGACCATGCGGGACAGTGCTGGTTTAATTTAACGGGACAGAGACGGAATGAAGGGAGAGAGAGGTGTGGAGCGCGGTCATGTCTGAATAAGAGCGCTGACATTTGAAGGTGCTTATTTTGCTTTAGAGCAGCGAATGGATTCTAATCACATTTTAATAAAGCCATTTCAGAAGTGTTATATTAAAACATAAATTCTAATTTGGCAAAGCCCTTGAACAGAATGAACAATCTGGACTGAGATAAGAACGGCGTGTGTGTCTGTGTTCAGCAGACTGTATTCAGTACCTTATTGTCTATATCTCTGGTCAGACAGACAGCTGTATTCCTGCCAGGGCAGACTCCTGTTAAATCTCAACAGAGAGCATGACTTTGGCTGCTCGCTGTACTATACAATATAACTGTGATGTAGCGCTTCCTCTTTATCCTCTTCGTTTCTCCCATCTCTTTCCCTTTTTCTCTTTCTCTCTATCTCTCTCACACACACCTTTGGATGTCTCTTCTCCAGCTGTGTGCAGAATGATCCATGAGTTCATTCTGCCAAATATAATCAAGATGCAATTCTCACAGCTAGGGCCGGTGTGCGTGTGTGTATGTGTGTGTGAGCAGCTGTTCACAGGCGGCTCCCACATCTCCTCTCTTCAGGGTGCCGCAAGCCCTCTGTTGGCAGGGCGACCGTTGACACAGAGACAAACACACAGTCGAGAGCTTCTTTATTCACTTTATTAAGGGGAAGGGTCAATTGTGGCCAAATGCCTGGTAACTCACATATTCAAACTGTCATGTAACACGCAAAGAAAACCCTAAAACGGCAGATTACGAAAAAATAAAAAGTATAATTTGGAAGAAAATCTGTAAGGAATGTACCCTTCTCATTTCTCATTAAGGAAAATGAATAAGTGATCTTCACTTTGTGATAGTTCCTCTTGTGGTCACTTCCAAAACAACCATACTAAGATAGATGGATAGATAGATAGATAGATAGATAGATAGATAGATAGATAGATATATAGATAGATAGATAGATAGATAGATAGATAGATATGCTACACTTTATTTTGATATTATGAAAATTAGACATTTTACTAAATATAAGTAACTTTGTAACTACGTCAACTACATGCCAACTAATTCTCAATTGTTTATATACAGTCTACTAAACTCCCAGTGTAGACTGTCGGGGTAGGTTTAGGTTTAGTAGAATAAGTTCACATACTTGCAAGGTTTGTCATAGTCAGTATGTTGTATGTTGTGCACCAATCAAAATAATGTGTTAATGATAGATAGATCTAGAGCACTAGGTCAGGATTTGGCCTTATACAAATAAGGGCACTACAGTACAGTGGGTGAATAAGAGCATAATCTGATAACGAAAGGCAAGCGTTGAGCAGACTGAACTCTGACACTTTTATCCGGTTCTGCTCTTCTGCTTGCAGATCAAAAGATCAACATCCACTGTAAACAGATACTGGAGGCCGAAAGCTGAACTCTTCCTGTGAGAGAGGCAAAAATGTTACCAGGCTGCATTGTGGCACCATTACAGCATCACAAAATCGTGTGCTTACAGCAGAAAGCTCTTTTTAAATAAATCAGATCGCTCACCTGCACATATGCGGGAACTTGTAACACACTTTCTATACTCCACACCTGTTTTACAGACGCCTGTAAAAGTGTGTATGCGTGTGTAAAGGTCTGGAGGTTGTAAACTTTCCGAGAAGGTAAAACATCTGCATGCTTTAACTGCAGCAAAGTCCGTAGTCTCTAGTGGTCAACTTAAATGCTGTGCTTGTGAATGTATGTCGTCCGAAATATTTGTGGGTTTTCTGTTGAGAAATCCTAGTTTTCCTATGGGAATTTGTCAGTGTCTTCTGCCTTGGGCTTTCTGCTGGCTGAGGGAACGAGATCATCTGTGGGAACCTGTTGAAACAGAGCGAGTCAGATTTAATCTGGATTACAAGTTGATGAAGGAGATAAAAACAGATTCCGCCTAAAGGCCCCTTCTATTCTTTGTATTGTCTTAAGGGTTTATCAGTCTCATTGGCTGAACGTGCCACCCAGCATTGTGATCAGTGGAAAAGGCACATAGTGTCACTCCCGTATCATGTTATTGTATGTTTTATGCTTTCACAATCTAATTAAAGTTAATTATTCAAGTAAAAGACTATGATGAAGATGAGGAGTTCATCTTGCCACCCAAACCCTGAAGCTCATCCTTAAAAATGACAGTGATTGACAGCTGGAATCATTCAGCCCAGAATGCCTCTGGGTTTGGAGGATCTTTAAATGGGCTTATTAGAGGTGTAGAGAAAGTAAACAATCTGTAGAGAAGTGTGTGTGTGTGTGTGTGTGTGTGTGTGTGTGTGTGTGCGTTTCAATTTGAACTGCAAAGGTTATGATGGTTTCCAAACATGTTTTCTGGAATCTTTACAAGTCCAAATGTACTTGGTTTTAACTTTTGGACACAAATGAATAGTAGGATGACCATATTTAGGAGAATTCATTTTTGTGGGGTGTGTTTAAAATTATGTTTGTAAGATTCACTTATCTTATTATATGAGACTCTCATCTCTTACTCAGTCACTGTCTGCAGTAACACAATATCCCCAGCCACACAAAAGAGCTCTGTCCAACCAGAGAGAGAGAGATGTACGTTGTTTTTAGAGAGAGGAGATGAAAGTTTATGAGTGGTAGCACACATTCCTCCATAAATCCATTACTGAGCACAACCCTACACCACTGACCCCAAACGAACCGGGACACACACACACACAACACATCTCATTACTAAAGACACATGCCCCGTTCGGTTTACAGCTCAGTGTCAGGCCATTGTGTCTTGTGACCAAAAAATTGCAAGTTAAAGGAGGTGTAGAAGACTGGAATGGATTTAAAAAGTGTTTTTACAGGGGAAGGAGTGAGGGATGTGGTTATACTTCCTCTGCATTGTTTAGTGTGAGATTTTTTTAATCGGAAAGGGAGAATCGTGTGGTTTGGTGGACGAAAATTGTGCTCTTTAGGCTTGTGGTTTGGGGGAAAGTAAGCAATGGGGAATATGTGTGATAGGGAAGAGCTTAATCAACATCTTGCAGAAGGTCACTGGTGCTTTGGTAGATATGAGAGGTGCTGCTGATGATAATGACTTACCGTACAGTTGGTATTATGTTTTATCATGGAACATTTGGTCATTTAGGTATTCATGCTTGTAACTGACTTTTATGGAGGTAGTAGGTTTGCTTTGGTTTTTGAAACGGAAGAATGACCGAAAGATTTTGTTTAACATCCATGGCAATGGATTTTTGCAATGCAGTGCATTTTTGCAATGCACTATAACAGGGTCATTCTATGAATCAATGTATTTAAAATACATTTGTATCACTTTAAAAACTGAAATTAGAGAAATAATATGCATATGTCTTAGAGAAACACACTGTGGCATATACTTCCTCATGACGCTTCTTAAAGCTTTTGAGTTAGATCAAACAAACTTGGGTTCGCCTGACTCATGTTGCTCTATCCTGTTTAACTGATCCAACTCATGAAATCCCAGTAGCGGACTTCCAAATAGGTCAAAATTCCCATAGACTTACATTGTCAAATGGGACTCCAAACTGCAAACATTTTTTATGTAAACGTGCTCTAAAATACACCTATCGAGATTTTAGTACGTTAAAGCATAATATAGCAACATGCTAGTAAGTTGGTAAAATGATTTTGCATTTAATTTAATATATGTTAGGATATAATCAAATGGTACAATCGTACTGACAGTTTCATTAAAATACAAGATGCTTCTTGGAAAAATTGATACTTCTTCAAATACTGGCTCGCCAATTATTGTTTTCTTCACAAAATCATGGTAACAGGGTTGAAATGTTTGAAATGTAAGATTTCAAACATTAGAAACAAGATTAGAGATTAGAAACAAGACTTTGTCCTTGAAGAGTTCACGTTTTTAAAAGCTTCAAATAATTTGTTACTTTCAAAATGGAAAAATACAATAGTAACATGGTTGATATATAACTTGGAGAAACATTCACAGTCTTTTTATTTGCACATGATCTATCTATTATGATTACATAATCTGAGTATTTACTAAAGTCTAACATTTTCAACGTTTTCTTAGCACTGGATATTTTAGAAATATACATTTTCAGTTTTTTGTTGGGTGAAAAATTGATGCAAAATACGCAGAAGTAGAAGAGTTTCTCATAGGCATGTCAAATAAAACATGGTGTCTGTACCCTGACATGAGGGATAGTGTTTAGTTAACAAAAACAACAATATAAGACTTACATGAACGTACAAGAGGTTCTTTCCTTTCCATGTGTTATGCATTAGTTTTCATCTTTCTTTCTGAGCTGACTGAACTACTATGAATTACACACTGAATGCGTCCACACACAGACATAGATGTTCTTATGCCCCTTTGATGTAATGGCAGACTCGAACAGGATTATAGAAGATATTTGAAACATTTTAAAATACCCTTCATTGAATAATCTACACGTCAGGAAGCTGTGGAGCAGCCGCCCACATTCAGCTGTTGAAGGATTACAGTGCTCTCACAATCACTTCACATTAGACACATTGGAAAAAGGTTCAACCAAACATGAGAAGTTGACTTTTATAAGCGGCAACAGGAAGCACCTCTAATTATGCATTTGATTATTTGTTAAATCGTGACGTTTTTTTTGTATGAATTAACCACCTCATAAAATATGTATGAATTGGTTGTTAGGCTGTGCTGGACAAACACTTTTTTATTATTAAATTTAATTTTAAAAACGGTTAAGAAAATAATAAATATTTTATCAATTAAAACTAATTAATAACTATTAACCAATAATATATTATATTTAATTGTTTATTTAATGTCTACTGAGCTTAGCCAGTTTAGTGCCATATTTAATTTTTTGACAGTGATGAAATTGAGGCTGTGTGTGATAAAAGTATTGTACATTCAGTGGATTGTACTGTTATAATGTTTTACTGGAGAAAAAAAGTACATTATTTATAATAATAATGATGTATAATAATGTACAAAGCATCATATATGCGTTTAACTTCCTAACTGTGTTTTCTAAAGGGTTAAGCTCTTCCGAGTCATTTGTTGAAAGATAGCTAAATATTCTTTAACATTTAGTGAGAAAATTGCGCTAAAAATGCAAAGGAGAGAAGGAGAGAGGAAGTGTGGATCTAGCACCTGTTGGCGAGGGCCCCTCGCTAAGCTTTACATGGGAACGTTAACGTCACCGTCACCTTTTAGGTCTGGGAATGAGAACACACTCACACAGGCTCCTGCACACTCAGCATGCAGCGGGGTGTTTTCAATTTGCAAGTTTCTAGAGCTGATCACAAGAGTTCAGAGTAATCCAGACTCCATTAAATTAAACTGCTAAAGCGTCTTTCATTCATGTGAGAGGCTGTGGAATCTTGCCAACAGCTGCTCTCTACAGACAGGCTCTTAAATCCAGTATCTATAGGGTCATTGTATTGGAGAACATGGCAGAACTTGGTGAAAAGAATAAGACAGACATGCCTGCGGAAGGTAAGGGCTCCGTGACGCTGATGTAGACGTGATAAAGCAAGGTTGCAATGACAGGGTAGAACGTTTTTCTGAATGGAACAGGATTTCTTGATTTTCTTGTTGACTTACTTTGAGATTGTGTGTACAAGTGTGTGTGTGTAGCTTAGCAGTTATAAATAGACCTGATAGATTGCTGTCCTGTGACACTAAGCGTACAGGGGAGGAGGATGGGTTTCAGGATTTCTCAACCTTGCACTCTTACACTTTGGGAGATTTATTGACCTATTAATGAGCATTTATGGTAAACAACAGAGCACTGTGCGAAGTGAACGTTAGCCTAATATTTCTCACCTTATATATGAAGTAAACAATGAATCCCAGTTGGGCTGTATCTCAACTCTTTATTGAGGAAAAAATGCTCAGGTTAGGTACAAACATCTGCGTTCCAGCCTTACACCGGAGGGCAATACATCAGAGAGGCAGGTCATTCCCAACAGTAGTTTTGCTGACAGAGTATTTTTCTCCTCAGAACTTTTAGACATTCTTTTAGACACTAACTAAATATGACTGAATGTTTTTGTCTTACTTTAGCATTCGATTATGCTCACTTCTAAGAAAGTGTATGCATTGATATTTTGATGTCAGTGTCTTGTGGGTGTGCGTGTCACATTTGATATATACGTAAACGTTCAGCGCTAACGCTTTGCTAGCTTTGTTAGGACATGTTTGCTTCTTTCGGTTTTTGGAAACTGAAGCTTGAGAATGATCAACCTGTCATCTTTATTTAATAAATCTTGTCCCGACAGCTCCATCTGAGAATCATCTGCCTGACATCCGTAAAGGTTTATTTAGCGTGTGTGTGTGCACATGTATTGATTTTCCTAATACCCAGTGCAAATGCTGTCCACAAGGAAACATTCTCATATTTTTCTCTATTCTGACTTATTTTTTCCCTAGAACCTCTGAAGGGAAATCTAAAGGTGACTTCTAGCGAAGACGCCGAGCACCTGGCCCGTAAACATCAGGTTGTTTCCGCTAACAGCCCCGGTAGAAGCTGTGAGGCCAAATCCAGCCGTGTAGGGGTTCCACGAAGACACACGGTGGGCGGAGCGCGCAGCTCACAGGAGATCCTGGCCATGCAGCCCTCAGATATGGATAAAAAACGAGAGGCCTTTTTGGAACATCTGAAACAGAAGTACCCACACCACGCCTCTGCCATCATGGGCCATCAGGAGAGACTCAGAGAACAGGTGAAGTCCACTCACTGTCAATACTATCTGTTGTCCCAGTGTCAGCCCCAGAAGGGCAGAATCTGTCTGCAAATGCATTTGAACTACGGATATGAAGCTGATTTGTGGAAATAGGTGTATTTAGCATCATAAACGGAGCTAAATGACAGCCCTGGGCTAAATCTCTTTATAATAATGGAGTATCACATACATGCCATTTTATAGCCACTTATGCAATACTTCCTCCAAAAAGTAGTTTTTTTACATACACACACATACAGTGTATTTTTTGAAAGTACACTATTTACGTGTATTCACATATCTAAATGTATATTCATATAAAAAAAAATTTTCTGAAATGTATACATGCATATGTATTTATATATACATAATAAATATACACAGTAAACACACAAATAGAATTATTATGTAAAATATAATATATCTGTTAATGTCAGATTTGATAGGGTCTTCGCTAAACGATAAAAAATATTTCTGGCGTCCAGTGTGGATCAAATTGAAATATCAGATTTTTTTTTTTTTTTAATATGTGCGTGCATATGTTTTTGTATTCACTGACATTTTTTGCAACTTTGTCACACTAATGGTCACAATCATAGCATATATGTCACATGACTGAAACAGATTTGGTAAAAATGCTATACAAATATGCCATATTGCAATGCTGGGAGAACAAGTGGAAATGTTAATATGATCAATAACTAGTAGCTGAATGGTTTAAGGAGAATGCAGCAGTTTTACTTTAGAAACATTAAAACAAGTTATGTATCTGGCATTAAATGGTTGCAATGATTGCATTGCACCATGCAACATTATAGTAACAGACACTGATTTTATTTCATTGTAAAAGTGTCTTGTGTCTGTGTGTGTGTGTGTGTGTGTGTTATCTATTGATCTTCAGCGGGTGAGCCAAAGGTTGTCTAAAGGTTTTCTTTGTTCCGGATCTTAAAGAATGAATTGTCTAGTGGCTGTAAATATCAGATAGAAGCCAAATAGTCAAGAAAAGAAGTAGTGAAGATAAATAACTTTTTTTTCTGGTCTGCTTTCTTAAAAAAAGTCATCAGTGAACAATGAGCGGTTTTTGCAGTGACTGACACATCTCGCAATATGAAACTATATTCAGTGTGTGAATGTGAGACATTGCTGTCCTTACGCTGCACATTCTTCAATTATGACCACAGGGATCACCTCTCGGCTAACCCATTTTAACTCCATTCATTGCACGCTAAATTATTTTAATAATAAAAAGCTGGATAGTTCTCTATCTCACTACAAACCCATAACTCTAAAGCCCCGGGGTACTTAAAAAGGTTGTAAATAGAATGACCTCTCAGTCCGAACAGGTGGAGGTTTGTTTTATATTTTTCCCCTTTGGCTGAAAGAATCCATTTTCAGTGCTTGTGCCCAGCCGTTGTTGCCTGAGGTGAGAACTGAAGTCTGTGCCATATATCATAATGACACATTTTTGTTGTCCGGCCATGCCCTGAAATTTCCCTTTTCTGTCCAGTTTCACACTCTAGTCAGAATGTTTAATAGAAATGACAAACTTTAGCGCTGACCAAATCTTTAAGCTGCTGCTCAAAGGTTTGAGATAGTTAGGATCTTTTTTCTTTTTTTTTAACAGAAGGCTCTTATGCGCACCAGAGCATTGATTAAACATTGTAGCAACTATACTATTGTTAAAAAAACACAACTTTTTATCAACAGATATAATAACAATACTATAATGCTTTTTTAACAGCAAATATTTACTGTTAAACAACTAAACTGTTTAACAACTAAAAATTTCAGCTGTACCATCACCGGATTAATTTTTTTTAAGTTATTTTAAATTGTAATAATATTTCACAGTATCACAATTTACAGAATTTTTGACCAAATATTTGATGAACAGTACAGTGAACTGTAATATTTTTTTCTAGCATAAACTTTAATATTTGTGGTCTTGGTGCACATAAGAGACGCTTTTCAAAATCATAAAAATAAAAATGAAAAACCTTAAACCTTTGACTGGTAGTGTGTTTTCTTTATATCACAGCACTAAATAATCGAATACTTTTACATGTATCATTTTGTGATATTAAGATTGTGAGATCAACATGCTTTCTGTAAAATGCGCTCTTTCTCTTTCCACTCGTTTTTGCTCGTACTCATCCACTCAGTGGGCCTGTGGAATGTTATTTGGATTGCCCCAGGGGTATTAAAGAGAAAAGGTGGGGCAGGGGCCAAACGCCTCTCCACAGCGGGTGAGTGAGGGAGTGTTGCGTGTGTTTACTCTGATTGAAAACAAAAGGCTCTCTCACCTGCTCTTAAAGACCCACACAGCAGAACAATGAAGGTGATTGACAGCTTCTCAAGACTGAGAGTACTTGGCTGGGGAATGTGAGTGTGTGTGTGTGTGTGAGAGAGAGTTTGTAACAGTGAAGGTGGGTTTACATACACACACACACACTCACACAGAGAGAGAGAGAGAGAGAGAGAGAGAGAGAGGAATTTTGATTGGTCTAGTGCCCAGTCATCCATACACTTGACTAACCTTTTTTCTCTGTATCTTATTTGTATGGTTAATCATTTGCTTTTACAATACTTAACACAGACCTGTTATTATAAAATAATTGCACAAACAATATAAAAGCGTATCTTGTTTTAAAGGTTGGGCTGGTTATTATATGGGAACTCTTCAGTCCTGCGTTAATCTGGGTATGATGCATCGAGTGTGTGTCATTCGAGCTGTTCTGTCTCTGTGTCTTAATTTTGTATGGCTGACCGCTGAGCTATATCAGCTGAATCACGCTTAAGGCGAGGTGTTCAGCATTTAGTTTAGCTGTGGAAGCCTCCACCTGCCCTTCACCTCACTCTAAATCAAAAGCAGGAGAGATCGGGGAGTGTCACATCACATTTTATCAGGTTGTTTTTGCATTATTTGTACTTTAATATAATATTAATGAAAGTGTAACAAATATACCGTAAGTGTAATGTCGCATTCAAAAAAATACAAATACAAATAGTGGAATGCATGGATTTAAATGGTGCATGTTCATTTATTATGGCAGTCAGATTTATTCGTTCAAAATTATTCTCAGCCCTATTGTTATATAATTTAGTTTTTTGCAGAATTGCCTATTAAATGTTTTATTTGAAACCGGACAATAAAATTAAACAGCAAATATTAAACAAATGCATAAAGCATAGGTTGTGATCATTCTTTTATTTAAACTTAAACAAAACGCAATCAAATTAATTAAGAAAACACTTTATTTTAGGGTCTCTGAAATAGTTGCTTATTAGATTGCACATTACTACAATATTATCCATTTATTAGCAGTAATTAAACATATCAACGCCTTATTCAACGTGATCTTATTGTACATCCCCAATCTTACCCAATATCTAAATTTAACCTACCTTACTAACTATTAATAAGCAGCAAATGAGGAATTTCCTGATGGAAAAGTCGTAGTTAATATGTTGCATGCTCTGATTTAATTTAGGAGTCATTTGACGTTGCAAGCCACAAGCGTATTTCTATTTGTGCGGTGATCCGCCAGGTATTTTGGGTGGAGAGTTACAGGGATTTGAAGTCACCATAGTAATGTGTGATGTAAGCGCAGACTTGGCTCAGTTTACAACGAGGTGAGCGCGCAGAGCTGCCGGGGCAAAGCGCGGAGAGGAGGGGCCCGCAGCACACACTCGTGCTCTTCCATTGAGCGAACCGTACTTACTCCGGGAAACAGAGACTGAAAGGACATGGCATGCTATTCAGCCTTCCTCCAAATGATGGGAATACCGAGTATGGGTCGGAAGTGAGGACGATTGTTTTGAGAGTGCATGCAAATTGTGAAATAAGGTATAGTAACAGTTCCTCATACCTA
The DNA here is from genome assembly GCF_018831695.1 of Puntigrus tetrazona. Taxonomy (NCBI): domain Eukaryota; kingdom Metazoa; phylum Chordata; class Actinopteri; order Cypriniformes; family Cyprinidae; genus Puntigrus; species Puntigrus tetrazona. The sequence continues at coordinate 126,093 of NW_025047688.1, read as the reverse complement.
AAAAAAAACAAACAAAAAACTCGCAATCTATTTATATATGCTCCATCCATTCGCCTGCAAACTCGGTGATCGTGCGATTGTCTTGCGCGCAAACTTCTGAGCGGCGCGTTCTGTAACTGGAGAAGGCGCGCGCATGTTTGTGTTTCCTGCACGTTACTGTTGCAGTAAGTAACCCGACACGCGATTCATTCTAGTGTGTGACACGGCTGAAAAGATGCGGAAAACAATGCCAGGGGTCTGCTGTCCCTAAACAGGTGTGCTTAGGGGGGGGGGAGACTTTTTAGCCATAGTTTGGACGTTTGATATAACTTTCTGACTGTTCCATCATGCCCGGTTTAGATTTTAGACAGCGATAGACTTCTTGAGATTTGTTTTTGCCCTCAGTTTGCGTTGGGAGATATAAGATCTGAAGACCTGGCTTTTGGGGCTCGTTGCTGGTATAGTAGTTTTTAGGGAAATTTCAATTGGTTGGGTCCAAGGTGCGAATAATGGAAGGGGGCGGAGCTTGATCAAAGATGTCAAAATAGGTGGAAACGTATATTTTCTATTCGATGTAAACGTTTCAACAAGGATTTCAGACTTTTCGTTATTAACAATAATAGTGATTTAAAAAGGATCTTAACGCATCATAAAAATATGTACTTTGTGATAATTTGCTGGTGGTAATTAATGCATTCTGGGGGGGTTTATGATAATTTAACAGTTCTAGTTTAAAACAACCAGTTGTGTACCAGAAAATGTAAAGCAGCAGGATTAATAATTTCTTATTACAAACTTAAGACAATATAGGGAAGGATTTATAGCATTATTTAAATAAAGTATAATCTGTACCGGGTGAGCTACCAAGCAAGTTTACTATGTCAAAAGAACCAGTTATATGGAGCCTGTAATGTGATGCAATTTATTTAGTTCACAAATAATGCACTATAATGCAAGTGTTGTGAGGTTATAGCATTGTGTTGTGTGAGGAACCATGCAAAAACTTTATTAAAGTCTTTATTATTTGATGTGGAAAGGAATGAAAGTTGAAAGTCAGTAGTGTTTATTAAGAGTTTTGAAAAAATGTAGATGTGGGCATGGTTTTCCAATCAGGCTTTGTTGGTTAAGTTAGGTATTACAATACAATGCTATATTTCATTGACCTGACAAAACATACTGTATGCCTAATAAACTGATAGACCGTCAATAATGCTGTAAAGAAGCTGTTAGAGTTTGCTTTCAAATGAAATGAGGCATGATATATTCCATTCGAAAGCTGCTTAGACCTGTTTGGAAAGTTAAACTAAGAATTCATCCTGTTGCAGACTTTGACAGCTAATGCGTTGCTCACAAACGGATGAGCATTCTGGGTAAAAACTAAGTTTTACAGGAAGTTGATTTTAAGTGTAAGATTAATTTTGCACAAAGACCTACATTGTTCCAATTAGTGTTGAGCAAAACACCACTGTTTATGCCGGTTTGAAACGCTAACTAACAGTCTCTTATTATATTGGATAATCATTAGCACTAATTGCACTGTAATATTAAATTGTTGGGTGTCAGAAACGTTTAAACGAATCACCAAATTAGCACAGTTTTCTTGTTGACAACCCTATTCACTACTTCTTCGTAATGATCTTCAGCACAGTTTATTTTAGTGCAGTTACCCTGGCTGGTCACAGATCAACCTCTTGGCACCCTCCCAGTTCTCCATCATTGCCGTTGTCTGCCAAGAGCAGACATGAGTGAATTGATATATTAAAATGTTCAGTTGCGGGTCATTCCGGGGTCATGAGCTCATTCTGGAGACGCTGTCGGTTCAGAGCATCAGTGCAGTTTCAGTTTTGCATGTTTGGCTGCTTTATTCCCATGAATGGTCCAATTTCACAGGGCCATGCAAATACTGTGGAGAGCTGCTCTGATGGGGATTTGATGCTCGTTTAAGCATGATGTGAAGAGGAGCCAACCAGCTATGCATTGTTATGGTGTGCGAGAGGTGCTTTTATCATGCAAAAATCACTAACCGAAGGATGTATCTTATTGAGCGGGGTTTCATTTTTTTTTATGGTGGCACTTCGCACAGCATATGAGAGCAAGTAAACAAATTACCCTTGCATTAAATGCTTTTTAGTCCTGCTTACAGAATTTGGTTGACCCAATCAAAGATGTTTATTTCAAATTTAAATCTTTGTTATATTTTAAATGTTGTTGGCGTCACTTTTGAGTCATTAACTTCCTGAATATTTCCCTCTTCCGAACAAAATCTTACTTAGCCTGGTTGACCTTTTGAACTGTAGAGTATGTTTACAAATATTGCATATATGGGTTTATGCAAGTGAAACTTCTGATTCAGTTACGTCAAGGTTTTTGAGAATGTGTGAAAAGAATAGAGGAGGTTTGAGTGAGTTTTCTCAGGAGTGTTTTGTCTCTGTGTTGGACAGGTTTGAAAAGTGATCTTTCAGCATATGTATTAATGTAGTGACTCATTCTGTTACTATTTGCTGCCTCTTTTCCTTTTATTCGGCTTTCTGTTGTTCCACTCTTTCACCAGCACCTTCTCTTATGCTGTCACCTAAAAGATATAATTTCCTCTTTCTTCCCGTGTGTTTTTGTGCTCGTGGGTATCTGTGTGATTTATATGTGAGCGTGTGGCAACGGTCAGTGTCCTGTAATGAGAGGGGAGAGTCTGTGAGCTGACCTCTCCCATTCTTCATGAGCCACTACCAGACCGAAGACTGGAATGAGGAACGGGGCTTTGTTTTGTTGAGTGGAGCCAGATTTGGCTAAAGCTGTAGTTTGATCTGTGATTTGAAGTGTACGTTTGGCATCGGTAAGACTTGGCTGGAGTCGTCAAATAAATTCAGCCTTGGTAAGCATAAGAATCTTCTTTCCAAAATATTTACAAATCTCGCGATCCATAGACATTAATGGTATTGTGTATATATTAAAGTGTCATGTATTAGTGCTAAGATGCTACATAACCTTTTCTGCAGAATGTGGATTTCTCACAGCTAGAACACACACACACACACACACACACACTCAAGGTTATTGATGTGTCAGCACATTCCTTCCTTTTTCTAATACAGTTCAAACCACCAAGGTTAGCAGAAATAGTAGGAAAACAGCCAATTTTCCAGTTAGACCATGAAATTGCTGATGATTACAGTATTTAATACTCCTTGAATGAGACTGACACAGACAGTAACAGTAATATTAAAATAGCTAGTGACATTCTGTTATTGGTGGTGAGCGCGTATCTGTTACTGTCTGTTCAGGTGTTCTTAAAAGTTTCTCAGGGAGGTGACCTGGAAATTTAACCCTCCAGATGGGGCTTTAACACCTAGAGACAGTTTAGAGATATAGGGGTTAAAATCATCAAGCAGGGTCAGTTCAGATACAGCCAGTACGTTATTATATTAAAGCCTTTATTAGTCACAGACAATGAGACTTTTTACCTTTTCTGCACTCAGCCTCTGTGGGAGGTTAATATTAATGAATAACATTAATGTATTTTAGAGTTAAGGTTAGAATATGGTTTAGGGTTAGTTACTAGTAGTTATGCCTATTTTACTGTTATTGCAGTAGAAAATACATTTGAAATATATCAATATATTATTAAAAATGAATGTCAGATTAAAACTCTGTAAAGCAGTTTGTCTCGTTTTTTATTAAAAAAACCCCACAAAATATTTATTTTATATATTATATACAATTTGGCTGTAGTTTATTTTATTGTTGTTAAAAAAATAATACATTTGAACAATTTTTACAACCTGACATACACACTGACATCGCCAGCAAAAACTCCTCTGTATTATATTGAGAATTAACCTGCAAAGTCAGCAAACATGCCCAAACCCATCTGTGTGTGTGATATTTTCCTGCCAAGGTGTCAGCGCTGATGTGACGGATCGCTCAGATGTTTATAAACACACACACACCTCCCTGCCGAACATCTGTGTCCCACCTTTGCGTGCGGACCAGACCTCAAGCACCGGCACGGTGGAAGCATGTCACAAGACTTTGCGAGCGGAAAAAACAAAGAGCCGCCATCTGGTTCTGTTTGGCCCAGACAGACTTTAACCTCACCCTCACATGCACTATCCACTCAGAAAGAAAGAGAGACGCTGCATAAAAGGGAAAAGAGAAAAACGGCCTTTATACCTTTCACCAGACCAGATGGACAACTTTCCAGATGCTCTTCATTCAACAGGATTTAGATACAGTATCTACCGGCCTGCTGTGTGTGCAGGCGATATAGAGCTGACTGTAGGTCTGTTATTGCTTTACTGATAAGATTATGTGTCTGGTTTAGGAAAGAAAATATTTTGGTTGTTAAATGTGGTGGTTTAAGTCATTGATTGGATTGGTGTGCATCTCACATGCATCTTGGAGGCCATTTACACTAGTTGTTTTCATAGTGGGATAGCTGTCTGAATAATAAAATAAACTTTTGAAAGATTCAGCTATCCCATATTTGTAAGATTAACATGAAAAATAGGTCATTCATTTTTATTGGCATTTGGGGTTTGATGTGACAGAGAAGGAGTTTAATTTTGTGCAGATGACGTGACGCAGTGCCAATGCGAGTGCTAGCAGAAAGCGGAAATGATGAGATCTGCCTTCTTGTGCTTTTTGAGTAAAAACACATATACGAAAAAACAAGACTTAAACATAATGCCTCCAGCTGTTCAACCATCTATAATTAGAAACACGCCGTGATTGGATATTTTAGAGGCCAAGTCAGCACTGATGTGAGTTCATCATACATTCTATTCTAAAGTAGACTAAACCATCACTCAGAATGTTTGACTAAAGTGCTTAAGTGCGTGTAATGCATGAACGTGTGCGTTTAGGCCTGTTCACGCTAAAAGCAAAACAAAACAGTGAAGTTTTCTTTCATGCTAGCCGCTGCTTTTGTCCGGTATCTGGTTCATTTGAAGTGTTCACGTCACGTCGCATTTTGTAACTATATGTCAACTAATTCTCATTAATTTTCAACAACATGTCTACTAACTAGAGTAGACTGTTGGGGTAGGTGTAAAGTTAGTAGAAGTTCACATATACTTGAAACATTTCTGATGTTGCAAAGTTAATTACTGTTAGCAGAATGTCTAAAGTGACCTATCAAAATAAAATGCTACCGATTTTTTTGTTTATTTCTTTTTTGAGACTAAGCAGAAAAACAGGCTATTCAGGCATCGTCACCATAATGACGCCGCAGGCTTGAGTGCATTAACATACGACTGCTTGCCCATATTTACATGCCAATACCTTTTTAAGTGCCCAACAACTTGCCATTGTTACTCATTTCAGATACAAGTTGGCCAATCATTTGCATATAGAAGGTATTTAATATTATAGTAGATCTTTATGAGAGGACAAAGAGAGAATAGTATAGTAGAGTACAGTACAGTAAAGCCATTTTTGGTGCACGAACCCATTATAAGCTGACTTAGAGTGGAAAAAAACTTTAAGGAAAAAGTCAAATACATCTCTTTTAATGTTGTCCGTGGGAGCAGACAAGGACAAGGCAGACTCCAAGGCATCTTGTGTGAGTGTTTTCAGTCCGTAATGAGAATAGCTGATGTCACATTATTTTTTAAGCAAGGGGAATCCCAGCATAACTGAAGTATCATGCCCAGAAAAAAAGGGTAAAACAACTGGCAGGGTCAGTTCAGTTCAGCTTTAAAATCATCTCTGTCCAGCCCTTCTCATTCATTACTAAAACATTTGACTCGTATGGTATGTGGTGCAGTTATTACTTTTTTACTGTCTTTCTTTTTTGTCTCTCGTAACAAGCCTTATTGGCATGACTATAAAAGCATAGACAGCCATGAAGATAAGTGAATTAAAGATAAGTGAGTTATCACCACCGCACTTTGTAGACAAAGAAATCAAACCATACCAAAGCATTTTCGTATCAGTGCTTCATGCAATATCTGTATATGCAATATTCAGATGAACAGACGCTTATATGATAGGGTGGAGAACACATATATTGTAGACCTTCTAACAAACATGGGTCTGCTGTGCAACTGCCATTGATTTGAATGTGAACGTCAACAGACGGCTGTCTCCAGATTTTACAGACTTACTTAATGTTTGTTATGGGTAATATTAGCAATGACAATAATATACCACACAGACACCACTATAACAGGATATTATTGAACAATTTCTAAGGTACTGTGATTTATTTTATTTTGTACTATTTGTTTTTAAAGTTTAAAATTTGTTATATTATCGCAACTATTTTTAACATCCCATAATTCATAATTTATTATAATTTTAATGATTTATTAATTATAAATCATTACATGTATTATTTGGCTAGTAATACCCTAATATAAGTTTATAAGTTCTTGGCTTTGGTAATTGAATTGAGATATTTACTTCTCAATTCTCTCAATATCTCAAACTTTTTGAACTTGCGATGAACTTCAGATAATTATAGAAAAGGTTTGAGAATAGAAGCTAACCTATGGTGACTCACACACACGCTCAAACACACCCTAGAGCTCTTATTGTCATCGGTCGGTTGACAGCTCTTGTTTTGTGCGTGCCCACTGACTATCATCCAGTTGGTGGTTGTGGATCTAATTTCCCACCTCCTGCACTCAAAAGAACCCCAGGACACTTTGCTGTGGTCTGGAAAGTTCTGATCTGGTTTCATCTGGTTTAATTCAAACTCTCTCTTTTGCTACCTCATATCAAAGAGAAGAATGAACATATAAATTACAAGAAACCACAGGTGTGTGGGTGTTTCAGTGTCAGGAGATCTGCTCTTTCATACATTAGTCGACTGTTAACGATGCATCAGCAAATTTAAATATCAAAAGCTCTTTGTATGAGATGCCATGACTTATTATAAAATGTATTTGACTGAAACCGTTTCTTGTTACCAGAGATTAAAGGACTAGTTTACTAATGATTGTATGTCATATTTTACTTGCCTTGATGTAGTTCCTGAATAGCTGGTAAACAACTGTGGCATGTTTGAATACAAATGTAAAAATTTTAAACAAATGCTGTTTCAATTATTTTTTATTTTATTCATTTTATGTTGTAGGGATGAATGAAGAAAGTTTTAAATTGTGTATTCTCAGATTGTGACACCTAACATTATTTACAGTCTCAGGACCATATGTTCTTGGCAGGATTTGGACTGTCACAAACTTCTCTGCACTTCTTTGTATTGAAGGAAGTACTTATGAAACACTTTTTGAAGGTTTTAAAAATGTTAGAGTGAATTTCTCATTTACTGTTTTATCATGCATACATTCCTCACCACTTTTTTTTGCCTTCACACTCTTTCTTTCTCTTTGTTCAAATAGTTGTTTCAAGGGATGTTGTCCGCTCTGCACTCTGAGATAGATATTCAGAGATATCTCCTGAAAATCCAGAACGTTCATTCACGCAGAGTCAGTACAAGCACGAAAGAAAATGTGTGTGTTCTGCATGTGTGTGTTTAACAATCCCACAAAACCACCTAACATGGAAAAACGTATTCATCTGAAACTGACTGTACAGTACTGACTGTGTTGATATATGCAGTCATGTCCATACTGTCTTTGACGGATACATTTTAAATCTAGTTTTTGGCGTGTGTAAGCAGTCTGATCTGCATGACTGATTGCAGTCTTCACAGCTGACTGGTGCCTGTTGTTTTAAATGAAATGAGCAATGTGTGTTTCAGAAAATGTTAATGTATTCAGACGAATTATGCTTTGGTTACAATAAGCGGTTTAAGTGTATGCATGTAGTGAAGAGAACCCTGCTTGAAATCTGGCTAAAACCAGCTTCTACTCTATTAAAAATAAAGTTTGTTATTCCATAAAAGAACCTTTTGTGTGGTAAGTTTCCATGAATGTTAAGGTTCCTCATGGAGCCATTAATGCAAATAAGAAACTTTTTTTAGAGTGTCCATTGACTAGCTTAGATGGTCATAAGCAAGATGGTGCTTCAAAAAAATAGACCACCTGGATATTGGAGCAGAGAATGACCAGGTAGATAATCTTAATCATTCTGGATAGTGCTGCTGATAAGACCACTTTATATATATCATCAAATAATCTGGTTATCCTAATATGGTAGAATGTAGTTTTCCATTTGAGAACACAAAAATGTCTCTATCACGCTGGTTCTTAGACCACTCAAACTATTAATCATCTTCCATTTCTAAAACAACTGTGGCATGATCTAGTTTTTCAAGCAGAAAAGACCAAAATGGCTTTGACTACGTGCAACCTCCCAAAAATCCTCTGCCATATTCTAATATAGACAAAATGGCTTGGTTAAGCTGGGTAGTGCTGGTCAACCACTTTGAACCAACCACTGACCTAAAACAGCCATGACATCTTAAGTTGGTATGATCTGTTTTGTAGAGAAGCCAAAAATGGTATTGCACTAATGGTGTGTCACTAAATCCAGCATGTTATCTAAACGTTCATTTTCTTTTTTCCACAGAACCGAGGCTCTAAGCAGAGTGTGGCGTGTTCAAGTCCAGTGCCAGTGTTCGTGGATCAGGTGGAGCACGGCTCACTGGTCTCTCTAGATGCTCTGGAGGTCATGTCTGAGTGTGACATGCCCATCGCCTTCACCCGAGGCTCCCGGTCTCGAGCCAGTCTGCCCGTGGTTCGCTCTACCAACCAGACCAAGGATCGATCACTAGGTGAGCACATTGATATGCAAATGCTAAATTAAATGTAAATGGTGCAAAGGTTCAATAAATTCATAGTTTGGTTTGATACGACATGGTTTGGTACATTTTTGCTATGTTTTTTATACGGGGGAGAGTAATTGCTTACTTCAGAAATTGGTATATATATTTGCTTATGTTGGACATATTTCTGTTAAAATCCAATGTGTGCCGGTGGATATCACAGACACAACATGCAAGAGTTTTGCCAGTAAACATCTTAACCACGTCTGTCAATTCACTACGCAGAAAAAAAAGTAATAACAGAATGACGGAGTAATGACAGAGCATTCAGCATCTGATGCTTAATAATTTATGTTTTCGACTATATCTCTGTCTGTTGTATATACAAGATCATAGTCTTTCTACGCTACTTCACTGGGGACACACCACGTTGCCTGTTACTTGTTAAGCTCAATGGCAGATTTTACACACTGAGGTCTTTTATTTTATAAACGTAATAGGATTAGTCCAATGAATCGTTCGGTTTGTAATGCATACCAAACCCGAATCCTCATACCAAATAGTTCAATACGAATATGTGTATTATTACATCCCTAGTTAATACACGTTACAATAGGAATGGGACGATAAATTAGTGCAAAACGATTCAAACGATTTCTGAATGCATCGCGATCCCTTTAGAATTGATTCTGTGCTTACATTTGAACAATTCGAGAGGAAACGTGATGTATTATACAATATAAGGTAGCAGGGCATGTAAAATTTAGTAAATGATGGGTGTCCGATTTCTGCGGAAATCTCCCAAGCTTTGTGCGGGTCTGTGAATGAGTGATCTCGCGCCGCTGCTTTACTTATTTCCCGTCTGCTGCTAAATGATTTAGTTGCAGAGTTAAAGCGTCTGTGGAAGTGTGTGTTTACTTAAGTTTGTCTGTCTGTCTCTTGTATTTAAGTTCAATGTCATAACAGCGAATTCGGCTCTGTCATTACCGCTTCATGTAATGGAAATATACGAGGCTCCACAGCTGAAATTCATAGCCTGTACTTAACAACGCACAAGCGTATATTACAGCACAGACTCATGCTTGTGGACACACACACAGAAACACACGGAAATAAGACTCTTTTGCCAACGTACGCACACACATATATTCACTAGCACACTCTGTATTCCCCCTACATCCAGATTGAATGACGGTCAAACACACACGGGCCTTGAAATGAGAGCTTTCGCTGGCTGCTCAACTCTGATTGGTTGGTTTAAACAAGGACCAGATGGAAAGACAGTTATGGGGAGAAATTGCGTGTTCACGTAAACTATTCCCTCTAAAGTCATCTGAGAAGACAGATATAGACAAACCTGAAGAGAAAAACTAGGTTGTTGTTTAATTAGGAAGGAACACAAAGCCAAGGAGTCGTGCATCTATTAAGAGATTCGGCGTCGACCCGATTGCTGTAAGTCATCGTTCATCTAGTTCAGCGGTATTTTGTTTCAGTCGCTGTTGAGAGTTGTCGTCTTAGGTTTGCTTAAGACCTTCTTTTGAAGTATAGGTTGTGGAAGTAAAAATGTCATTTATAGAAATATATTTCTAACTTCTACTATATTTGTTGTAACTTTAATATGTCATATTTTATTCAGTTTTTTATGTTAACATTTAGCCAAGTGTTTAATATTGTATATAGTTGTTTATATAATTTGTAGTGTATCATGGGATGTGCAATTCATGACTTTGTATAAGATGAAGTATGAAGTATGTAATCTTCTAATTATTATTATTTTTGTTTTTCAAATACGTTATTTCAAGTCAAAATTGGTCATTAATTTCAAATCTGTCTTTTTTTCAGACTTTTTAAAAACCATAATTATTATTATTATTATACTTTTTTATTGTTAGATTTTTTTTGTATTTAAAATAAAGCTCAAACTAAATACATAAACATTAAATTAAAAGCGTAAATGAAAATGAATTTAAAATAATATTTAAGTTTGAGCTACTGAAATAAAAAGTAGAAATAAAAAAATCTAAAATGGCAAAAGAACATAACGAAAATGCCAACAATTTAACTAAAATAAAACTCTAAATAAAAAACAAAAGCTAAATAGAGAATATTTAAAAATAATATAATAGTATATAAATAATACAAAAATAACACAGATCCAAATATCCCAAAAAATATTTTTCGGATATCTTTTCTTTTTTAAAAGGTGGGAGGTTGCTGAAATCTGAAATATGCTCCATTTGAAAATAAGAATGATATATAAAAATAATCCATGTCTTCAGTTGCACAACAAGACAGTGGGATGATATAAGAATACATTTGTTATTAGAATTTATTACATTTGTCCGCAGTAAACAGTATGAATGAATGACTAAAATGTCTCATGTGGTTGCATTAAATTTCATACGATTAGAAGCTTTTGCTTCTGAGAGTTTTCAATTTTGGCAGAGATTGTTTGTATGTGATTGTGATGAAAGCAGTCATTCAGTTGTGGCTTGGCATTTTGCCCAAGGTGCTCGTCTGAATTATATGCTGCTGATTGTTTGATGCTCTGTAATTAGCTATTAATGTTTGTCATTAGAGTGAAATTGTAGGGTAGCATTTCAGAAACTATTCCAAACCAAAGTGAGTTAAATGAAAAAAAGTGTGTCTAAAATAGTGGGAAACGTTTGGGATCTCACAATTCGATTTCATTTGAATTCATTCTCAATTCCCATATATAGAAAGTCCTTCTTTTTGATCTTTGCAAACTGAGCGACCATATTATCGCACACCATTGTATAGACTACATTTTCAAATGTTCTCTCTGAGCTGCTTTCATCTCAATGAAGGATACATGAAATACTTTATGTGACTTATATCGCCAGAATTCCTAAAATACAAAAATAGGTCTGCTTTTCTTAACTTGGACATAATCATCCAACATTCTTTTTTTAATCAACATGCAGATCTACTTTGGCTACATGAATGATCGTACAGAGCGGAAACATAGCAATTGAGAGAGAAATATAGATACATTCAGCGTCTCGTTTCAGTGTTTGCTTTCTGTTTGATTGACAGTTTCGTAGTAATCACTGGAGGTAAGCAGACCGGTTTTCCAGACACCATCACAGCTGTTTACAAGTACAGCAAATGTTCCCATTCTCGTTATCTATCTGTCTGTCAAATAATAATGTTTTATAATACACATTTCACATACATTCTTATAGTCAGCATAAAAATGTCACATTAGGACAAACATAAAACTCCCTCCATCCATCCCGGGAACATTCTACCACACCCTACTGCTCTTCCCACAGGATTTTACACATCCACGCATACAACTGGGTGGATACCTCATAGAGTGTCTCGGAGGAAGAGATAACTGGCTAATCAATATGTACAAATGCATGACGCGTCAGTGATATCATCTGACATTGCAAGTGTTTAATAATCTTAATGGGACACTCCAATCCAAAATGAAAATTTTGTGATTAATCGCGTATTGTTCCAAACCCGTAGAAGCTTAGTTTGTCCTTGGAACACATTTTAAGATATTTTGGATGAAAAGGCTTGTGACTGTCCCACTGGCTGCCAATAATGAACTCTGTCAAGGTCCAGAAAACTGTGATAGACATTGTCAGAATAGTCCACTGTGGTTATGAAGTGACACAAGCCTCCGGGTTTTCATCCAAAAATGTACAAAGGTGGGGAAGTAACAACACGGGGTAGGTGATTCATTACAAATTTATTAGCACTGTTAAATTTGTTTGATTGTTCATACAGTACATGATTTAAAAACAGATTTTAAAGTGTTAGTTCACACGAAAATTAATTTAGTCATTAATTACAAACGCTCATGTTGTTCTAAACACATAAGAGCTGTGTTCATCTTCAGGACACAAATTAAGATATTTTTGATCAGATCTGAGTGCTCTCTGACCTTCCGTAGACCCAGTAGCTTTGTGAAATTACAGTTGAACCACTGATGTCACATGGACTTTTTATAGATGTCCTTGCTCCTTGTTTAGAACGACGTGAGGGTGAGTAATTAATGACATCATTTTCATACTGGGTACCCTAAGCCTTTGAGTGTTGTGTTCTTATTTATTAGGACAAAATACTACAGAATTTTAGTCGCCTAGTTGCAAGTGGTTGCTTGAACGCTTAAATAATGCCTTGAACTTTTCTCACCCTGTTTTTTCTCTCTGTTTTTCTTTTTCTAGGGGTGTTGTATCTGCAGTATGGAGATGACACAAAGCAGATACGCATGCCTAATGAGATAACAAGTGTAGATACAATCAGAGCTCTGTTCGTTAGTGCCTTCCCTCATCAGCTCAACATGAAGATGCTAGAGTCGCCCAGCACAGCCATCTACGTGAAAGACGAGACCAGAAACATGTACTATGAGCTCACTGATGTCAGGTGAGTGTGTGAGCTTCAGCCTGCTTAAAATTTCAACAGCTTACAGTACTATCTTCCTTCCTGATTCCACACGGCCCGCTTCCTCTAAGTTTTGTGAAATCGCTTAACATAGGAAGTGACCTTCTTCGAAGTCCAAATGCGCCTCTGTTTCCTTTTTCTATCGTTTTTCCTTGAGAACCAATGGTAATTCATTCTCACATGGATTAATTTTTAGAGGAAATATGTAGTTGAAAATCAGTCTTCTGTTATCATTTACTCAACCTCACGTTGTTTTCACCTGTAGGGCTTTCTTACTGCTTGCGGAACACGAAATAAAAAGTTTAGCAGAATGTCCGTGCTGTTTCTTTTTCCAAATTAAAAGACAAAACAACAAAAGTCTCTGAAATGTGTAATAAACGTAGTCCATTCAACTTTTCCAAATCTGCTGTCGTATGATAGCTGTATGTGAAGAACACATTGAAATTCAAGCTTTATTTGCTGAAAATGCTGTCGGACTTTCAAATCTTATTTGCGATGCTAAGACTTCATATGGGTTTGAATAGCATGACAGTGAATAAATGATGGCAGACTTTTCGTTTTGTGGCAGAGTTATTGTCTTATATGGAACTATAGCTGTGAAAAGGTTTAGTAATATTTCTTTGAAACAGCCTAGACTGTAAGCAAGCCACCCTCGCTCACGTACATATGAAGAGAGCATTGCATTTAGATTTCATTTGAACCGAATTACTGTCTCATACCTCACCGCATTTGTTTGTCTGACTTTAAACCAATAAACCTGACTGTCTATCATATATCACCCACCAGCACAGCTAATGTTAACATAACACTTACGTCAGACTTCAAACAAACACTCCCACATCTCTTTCACTCTCATTCTCTGATCTTTCGTTTTTTACCTCCACCCTCAGTCTACAAACACTTGTCTGTACATTGCTTACCTTACCGTATCTCTGTAACTATTTGCGGAATTATGGTTAAAAGCAAAACCGATTCGCATTTTAAAAAACCCATGTAATGAAACCTGGAGTTTTGCGACTTTTAGTCCATATCTATGCCTTAGCATCTGCTAAACTTATACACTGCTGTTGTAATAAATGTTTTTGTGAGACGTCTTTTATTCTCACCAGGGCTGTGTTTATTTTAAAATGCAATAAAAGTAGTATTATTGTGAAATATTTTATGAAAGATTTTCCATTAAAACGTATTGGCAGAGCAAAACGTTTAGCAGCCATTACTCAGTGTCACGTTTTTTCAGCATATTAATACGAATTGCCCATTAAATATTAGTTTTATATTATTATCAATGTTAAAAAGTAGCATTATAAATATCTTTACTATTCATTTTTTATCACTTAAGTTAATGCATCCTTGCTAAGTAAAATATTAATTTAGAAGAAAAAAACTAAAACATGTAATCCACCCCAGTTCCTTAAAACATACAGCTTCAGCTCATCAAATACGTCAGTATAAGAAAAAATCAAGTGACTGCCAACAGATTTCATGGGGTCTGTAAAGAACTGACCAATCAAAGCCAAACTGAATCATTAACTTTGTTTCCTCAGATCTGATGAAATTAACAATAGTGACTCATGGTCATATTGTCCTGTGTAGACAGAGGAGCAGTCCATCTCCTTACGTTTCCAAGGTGACGTAACTTGCACTTTGATACGTCTTTTCTATCAAGGCTGTAAATCTGAATTACAGCCACATGACCATATATCAGACTTCAGGAGAAAGAAGCTCACGTTGCTTTACACAACTAGGCTTCAAACACGGAGCTATCCTGGCCGACTTAAAAACATAAATAGACAACCTTGGTTAATTAGTAGACAGTTAATGTTTTTGCTCAATGCTGTATTAGTAAATCATTCTTGGAACCTAGAGAGAAGCGAAGTCTGGACATTAACGGACATCTCAGACATGGATGTTGTCTCGGAGAACCGTAGCTTCTCACCTCCATCTCCAATTTCTCGCTCCAGCTCGCCTGTGTCTCTCAGTGAATTGCTTCATTCTCGCGATTCCTTCGACCTTTCTCGCTGTCACTCTCCGCTCTCACGTGTCGACATCTCATCAGCCCTTGTGCACCCCGTTGTAGCAGAGCTAATGGGCCGACCATCGAGGCACCGTGGCCGACCCCGTTCGGATGGTGATATTTGGTCTGCATATGTAACCGATTTGGATTTTTCCCAACACAGGAGCATCACAGATCACTCGTGCTTGAAAGTGTACCACAAAGATCCAGCGCACGCCTTCAGTCATGGAGCCCGGCCAAGCAATGGAGACGCAAGGGTGAGTGCCAACCTAGTGAGACAAAAAGGCTTAATGGAGAAATCTTCTCCTGAAAAAATGAGATTGGATTTGTATTTGAATTATGTGATAACTTTTGGAGTTTGGGTTTTGTTAAGGATGGGTATGGATTGTTGACAAGCCACCCAAAAACTGTTTTGTGAGTTTTAGTAGTCTAGCTACGCTACTGTTCAAAGGTTCGGGGTTAGTACAGTTATAAAATGGTTTTAAATTGAAGTATTTTATGCTCAACAAGGCTGGATTTATTTGTTTTTTTTTTGCTTTAAAAAAATTTATTCTTCTTGTGATAGCAAACATGAATTTTAAGCAACCATTGCTTCAGTGTCGCATGGTCCTTCAGAAATCATTCCAGCATGAAGATTTGATCCTTAATAAATATTTGTGAAACTGCTTAATATTTTTATGAAAACCGAGATTCTTGGATGAATAGAAAATATAAAAAAGAACAGCATTTATTTATTTGAAATAAATCATCAAATGTGATGTAACCTTCCTGGATATAAATATGAATTTATGTAACAAGTATATTTATTATTAATGCAAATTATTCAGTTTTTCAGTCAGTTTAGGTACCAAAGATATAATTGTGAAACTTGTAGATTAGCTAAAGATTTACCAGTGTTGTTAAATTATTCATTATTATTTTAAAGATTAACTTCAATCTAGAAGAAATGAGCATGAGCATTGAGCAATATATTTGTACAATATCAACTAAATATCTGGTATCGATTTTTACCAATAAATAAAAATCCCTAATATCGTGTACCATGTAATTACGATACATATCATACTTAACGACCATGTGCCTGGTAGACATGACCTTAAACATACATAAGTACAGAGTGCCTGCCTATTTGTTCAGACAGCCCACTAACTACTTGATTTTGAAAATATGCTCTTCTGCAATGCAAAACTCCTCTGTAATGCCCACATGTTGCCACTTTTTTGGCATGCTCAGAAGAAAGAACGAACCGAGGGCATTATTTAAATAACAGGTCCCTACTTGGCCTCCAGTTTTCAGTTGGGTCGTCTCCAGGGGTCCCTCTGCTCTTCACAGTTAGAGTCACCCCCACCCCGGTCACCCCATTCCAATCCTTTCATGTCCGTCTTTGTCCCCCGGGCCTAATTTCAGGGGGATTGGATCAGGATTGAAGCAGAATTGGTGGAAGCACTGAATAGAAAGCAAAGGCTTTTTCCTCGTTCCTTTTCCTCCCATAATCCCCTCTAATCTCTTGCCATGCCGGTCGTGTTTGTTTGGCAGTGATGTAACGGAAATTAGATCGCAAGGCTTTCATTTTCTCTGTGTGTTTCCCCAAATTTAACAAGGTAGCCCCAGACTTTTGTCTGTGGTAATCCCCGGTCTGGCTTTGACCAACTCGCAAAGCTAATATGCATTTGATTAGAGCTTTAGACACTGCCATGAGAGCCCTTAAGGGAAGTTCCAGGAAGTGAAGGACTTTACTCACTATATTTTGTTTGATTTTTGTTTTAAGGCTCTTATTAACATTTGTGTCGCTTTCAAGAGTATGCGTGCAAAGTTAGAAGTTGAAAGGCTTATTGTTTGTGTCACATGTCCGTGTCTAAGTGGATTAAAGTATGCTGTGTGATGACTTACAGTTGTATACGTACACATAACAGAGAGAGAGAGAGAGAGAGAGAGAGAGAAGGAATACAAAAGATAGAAACTATTATCTAGTCTCTGACAAGAGAGCGAGAACAAGCTGTACAGACAATTGCCAAAGTTCACAGAAACAGTGTCAGCGTTTGTCATTGAGACATTTTACAGAGAAGTCAAGATAGGTTAAAGTACAGCTCTTTAATGTGGCATTATCACTGTGCTTTGTATGTTTGTGCAAGTGTTTGATGTTGGGTCGTCCACCAGTTCAGGTAAAAATGATGTCAAGATAAGTCTAACCAGCAAGAAACTAACAGAGCTGTGTTGTTGTGGTGGGGTTCCTCTTAAAAATCCTGTTCCACCTTTAAGAGGTTATTGCATAACAGCTATCAAGCCTTCAGGTTTTGTGCAAGTTCTCACATGCTTTACCATGTGAGCGACACGGACCGTAGGTTTGACGCCCAGCTCATATTGTGTGTCTGTAAAAACACAGCAGCCACTTTGCACGGATAGGATGTAAAATAAAACTTGAAGACGTTAATATATGTATTTTGCAAAAATGATTAGTGAAATAAGGTCTTTAACTGTCCATTTTGGAGAATGCTTTTTTCCAATTTGAGATGTTTAAATGCATCAGAATATTGTTTTTGTGGATTATGTGAATAAAAAAGACATTTTTGTGTGATTTTAAGTACCATGTTATTACAGAGACCCCGTTTACGCAAATGTGTTTTAAAACAGCGTTTTAGATGAAAAATCTCCATTTTGGTCCGTTTACACTGAAATACAACCCCAGGGTTTTCAAAATAAAAAGGTCTGCAGTGTTTTGAAAATGCCAGAATAGTGTAAACGAGGCATAACTGTAGCAAACGTCATGCATTTTAAAGCAAAAACGCACTAGTGTAGACGTGCTATAAGAGAGAAGTGCAGGTGAATAATGCATCCAAGATACTTTTCAGACAATGCAGATAGCAGTTAAATAACAGCTCTCAAAGCTTTGTATTTTGTGCCTCTTATACTTTATTTATGGAGTTATTAGTTTTTAGAAATGCTGGTCTGTATATATCTATAGCAGAGTGATGTTTTGAATGTCTTAAAAAGCCTAGACTATACTATGCGATTTTTGCCCTTGATTTTACTGTCTGAACAAGTTGGCTCTAGTTGAGGAAAGTCTGTAGATTAAAGCTGACAGATTCCACAGAAAACTGGGTAGTGCATGATAGTCACAGACTCCGATTTATTAGCTTCAGGCTTTGATTCCATCCGGTCGGAGGTTATCAAACATGTTTGATATTTATAGCCGATTTTAGAACATTTGTTTTCATTTTTCATGCGTCTCCTTAGCAACAAGGCGAACGTTTCTGCTTGAGTTTGCTGTGATCGGAAGATTTTTTAAGTCTGGTAGTGTATGATCCTCAGTCGTTAAGCGTATGATGCCTAGTGTTTTAAATATCTGTGCAGGTTTTAATAGTCTTGTAGTGTATTACATCTTGGCGGCACATGTGGCTTTAATCTCTCGTCATCCAATTAAAAAGCAGGAAATCTAAAACGTAGCACTTTCGTGTCACATGAGAGTCCTTCTGCTCCTTCAGTCTTCCCACTCTATGGAGATCGGAAACATTTGATGATAACACACAGCAGTGGATGTTTATAAACAGTGGTCCTTGAATGCATGGAACCTGAGTGTGAATCAATATGTCAATGAAAACCTTAGGACATAATTATTTGTTCATATGTAAAATAAGACACGTGGTTAATGGTTTATTGACTCGTCTTTGTCAGGCATGACAAGCTAAATGACACAGTGTATAAATATGGAAATAAATACAGTAGGGAAGATTGCCTGCAAATATCCTAGTCTAATTGTGTTTGGTTCGGTAATTCAAATAATTTGAGGTTGATTTGAAGCCAGAACACGCATACATGCTGATGTTTTGACCACTGTTGCTATTGTAACTGTCAGGGGACAAGAGATCCATTATGTTTTCATCCGGAGCTTATATTGAAGTACACTTACACACACGTGTGAATAAGCAAACGCACGTACACAGAAACACATGATCAGGCCTTTTCAGTTCAAGCAGGCATGGAGATTTAACTCAGACTGATTTAACAGACCCGCACCTGTTCAAACACACTATTTCTGTGTCAGAGAGAGGCTTGATCATCGTCGAAAAATTCCTGCTGAAACTTTAGGCATAAAACAAAGTAAATGCTATGCAGCAGAGTGAAAATGTATTTCACGCACTGAAATAATAGTAAAATACCAAATGACCGAAATCTGTTGTTTAATTTTATAATATAGTGAATAAAAGATAAAGTCATATGATGAATTAATATTCATTGCAAGTAGCTTTTCCACAAGCAAATAGTTTTATTCACACAAATACAAAATGGCATCATGAGAACACAAATGACTTCAAGGTAAAGCAATAAACATTAAGTTAGCAATAGCAGATGAAATGTACACTATAATAAAATAAAGGTGTTTTTGTCTAAATGCAGTTCCATAAAGAACCTTTAACATCCGAAATAACTTTTTTTGGTTTCACAAAATGCTCTTCATATCATAAAAAGGTAAGAAATAGATGGGTCATAAAGAGCCTTTGCTTAAATAGTTCCTTGTTGAACCAAAAATCGTTATTCTGTGGCATCGCTTTTAAGAGAGAGACTTCTATAGGTTAAAATTAGTCCGTTTGCGGTTTCCCACTGATGCCATGGTATTTTTTACATACAGTATTTTACTGTAGAACTATATGAAATGTCACATTAGATATATTATAGCTTTTCAAAGAAACTTTTCACTGCAACAATTTTGTTGTATTTTAGTATTAAAATTCAAAAGAGCATTTGTAACTGTGTTGAACATGCATCTAATTTAATTAAAGTGATTTAATCAGATTATTTAAACTGTAATGCAAACTTCTAGATATGAATCTCTGTATCCACACACACACACACACACACACACACGCCTGAGCTCATATGCATGCAGCTGTGTGTGTCTCAAGTCTGTTAAAACAGCAAGCGGATTATTGTGCAGCGTGACTGACCACAGTTTACAGACGACTGTTAATTTGAAACAGACCAATAAAAACCAGTGCAGTCTGCTAAATTTCGCATCAATGCATGGTCAAGTCTCTTTTGACTGTCTGCAATTTGCAATTTGCACCAAAAACTGACTGAAGTTTTGCATTTGCAGCAAGCAAATCTAAAATCGATCATCTCACAGGTCTGTGTCAAAAGGCATCTTTTTCCTACACTTAAACTTTCTGGTTGTAGGTTTTGCCAAGGCCTTGTGGCCATTTATCTGAGATAAAGAAAGCAAGAGGAGCAGAAAATTAGTGGAAAAAGGGGGCATCAGAATTTGTCTTTAATCCCTCTTGGGCCAAATTCAAACCAAATGTTCTCATTCCGTCATCTTTTGATTTCTTTATTTATCACAGGTTTAATGTTTCATGTCAGCCTTCCTCCAGCAAATTCTCTACCTTTTAAGGTAATGCACAGAGAAAACCAAGAGATGAGAACTTGGAGAGGTTGAGACAGGCAAGAACTTTCATGTTATTCAGACAGTGTTGCTCAGGTAACATCTGGAGGTGGTTTGTATGCCTTCTACTGTATCAAACTCCAACAAATCAGCTCTCTGCTCTCTGTCCAACACACACACACACACACACAAACACAGCACTGCCATTAGTATTTTTTTAATGGTTTTAAACCTGTTATTTTATCTTTTGCTGTATTGTGTTAGTAGGAAAGATCAGTTTACATTTCCAAACATTTCTTGTGTCGTTAACTGTAAAAACCCAGTGCTATAGCTTTGCAGGTAGTTCTTCTGGATTTAGTCTGGATTTAGTTTTTTATGTCATTCTAGATCAGACTGGATAATGATGAGACCAGGTCTCTGTGTGGAGCACTAGTTGTTTTTCACATTTGAGCCTGGATTATTACAATGAATGTAATATTTCCTGCGGACATACTATACAGCAAATTAATAGAAATAACTGGCTTAAAACCCCTTTTTTTACTGTGCATATATATATATATATATATATATACAATAATATATTAATATAATTTATTATAATTACAATAAAAATATTGGAATGGTTTCTAAAGGATCAAATGACATGGGAGATGTATAGCTGCAGAGAACATTTTATTTAATACATGATATTTAAAAATATATTAAAATAGAAAGCGGTTATTTTATTCTAAAATCCCAGTATTGGCAGGAAATGCTGGACATGTCCACGAGTTCTGGCGGAAAATGTCATTCAAAATTTTTCTGTGTTTATAGTGGTAAAAGTGGTAAAAGTGGCGAGTGAATTGCATATTTATTCATGGGATTCACCACCATGGTGATATGATGTTGTAAAATAGCATGCTGCTGTCCTGAGGCACATAAAGCCTTGGAAGTCTCACCTGTTCTGGGTGTAGCCTGAACGCTGACTCACCCCAGCACAATACTTTCATTGTTTGAGATTCAGAGAAGCAGGGCAATGTTTCGAACCAAGGAACATCATTCTGTCATCTTACTATTATTTTATAAAGCTCTTTGGCGTAAAGATGCGTTCTTGTCTGTTTCTTCTGTATGTCTCTACTTTGTTTTCTATTTTTGGTTAATGCAGACGTATTCAGAAAATAATTGCTTTGCTGTTTACTTCCTTCATGGGAAGCTGCCTCCTAAGGTGTATATGAATTAAAATGGAACCTGCTTTGATTTGGTACTGTTGCTTTAAATGAGTAACTGGTTTAAAAAAGGCTTTGTGCTAAAAAAAAAAAAATGTGGCCCCGAGGTGATGGAGAAGTCTGAATGAGTGTTTTGTTTCTCTGTCACTTTTACCAGCTAAAAATACAGCACACATTTAGTTTCACTCTAAACCAGTTTTTCTTTAAATTCTGTTCATCGGTCATATTGTTTTTCTTGTTGCTCCTCATTGCTGAGTTTGGAGCCGGATGCTTCTGAGTCTGTCTAGTATCCTCGGGCGTGAAGTTATGCATTCTGAAGTGCACTGATCGGAAATCTTTCATCCACTCAGATCCTATCTGAAATCTCAGTAGCTTATTCTTTTATTTTTGTTTCATGCAGTTACTTAGCAGATCCTGGTACAACTTTTTAAGCGGTCTTTAAAGTGGTCATATGTTCATGTTTTTTTTCCTGTCTCCATCTGTTATTGCTTTTTATTTTTAAATGAATTGGCGGCTGCTTATCTTGTCATTGTTTGTTTTTAGTAGATTGTGGTAAACCGGTAGCGTTGCTTTATGGATGCGGACTCTGTTTAATGCAATACTTCATCCGCCTATGCCTTTTAATTACATTGGGTGATGCATATAAGGCATGACCACCTATGTCTCAGTGCACACACACACACACACATGCTTGCATAGTTTTTCCAAACTACGAGCTTCCATCTGAAGCGTATTAGTGTGATTAGTCTACTCTGAGGGACCTTCTTGGGTGGTCAAGTCAGAGCAGACTGCCCATGTGTGCTGCCTGTTTAAAAAAACAGCATAGTTACAGGTGCTTTAGATGGAGTACAATGACATATTATTTGATCCAAGCAGAAGGGTTTTTTTTAAAAACCGTGAACACTCAGCGTTTCTTTCTTTGACTTTTAGGCCTTTCTTTTCACATGTGAGATGGAAATGTAACACTTCTTTCTCACTGTGATGAATGAACAGAAAAGCCCAAACCAGAGCACTGAAGATCACATGGACCTCATTTTTGTGTTTATACATCAGTGTTGTTATTGTTGAGTGAAAAACTAAAACTGTTAAAAAATATTTTCATTTTCAACTGAAATGAAAATGATAATTGTCTAACAATTAGAAAAGTTGAAGTGCTAAAATTGCCAACCCCCCACAGAAAAAAAAAAAGTTAAATAGAAATGTAAAGCTAAAAAGGACAAAAGCACATAATAACATTTCTAAAATTAAAACTGAAGTTGAAATTTTTAATAAATCTTATTAATTAAAAATGTTTAATATAAATGTATTTATTGTATTTATGTTTAACATACAAAGTGTATTGTTTTTGGAATTAAATTCGTTTTTTTTACATTATAATTCTAAATGTAGAAATATATTAAGAAATATAGTTTTTTTTGAGATTTCACAGTGTATCATTTTGTTTATTTTTGTATTTATTTTCTTTAAAACCCACTTACAAAATACAGGCCATTTTACCAAATACTGTTTTTATCAAATACTACTTTTTTGACTGCATCACATATTTGAATGTGTTTTGTGCAATAAATTTTTTATATATATTTTTTATCTTAACTTAAGCCGGCTGAAAGACCAACCAGACCAGTAAACTAGTTTAAGCTTTTTTATAAGCCGTTTTAATTCCAACATTTTTGAAATGTTTTCTCGTTTTTTTAGTGTGAAATGCTTTAAATCTTTTAATGTTCTTTTCTCTCTCAATCAGGTTCACAGAGAGATGATATATGCTGGACCGAGTGGTCATCCTCTCCGGCAGCCCCCGATGGGTCCTCCTCCGCCCCATATGCAGGGCTCCATGTCCCCTACCACACCTCATGCGATGCCTCCCTCCCCATCCCGTATCCCCTTCGGCCCGCGCGCCTCAGGCGGTGGGGTTGCCACGATGCCACGTGAACGAGCAGGACACACGCTCCCCGCCCCCCCCCGTGCATCCTCCCCCTGCCCGAGCGCCATCCTTGAGCGGCGCGATGTCAAACCTGACGAGGACGTAGCTGCGAAGAGCATGTCGCTGCCCGCCCGAGCCGAAAGCCATTATGCTGATCCCTATATGTTACATCATCACGCCCGGCCCCCTGACACGGTAGACCACGCCTACCACCGCGCCACCATGCGCTCTTACAGTAACCCCGGCGTTCCCATAGAGCCCGCAGACCATCCTTCGCTCTTCCGACAGAAAAGCAGGAAGTACACAGACAGCCAGCTACCCATGCTAGGCTCCAAAACCCCACCCCCTTCCCCACATCGGATGGGCGAGATGCGAGTGATGGACATTCACACAATCCAACCGCAAAGTTCCATGACTCTGGAAAGGGCGTCACCTATCAGACAATCATTTCGTAAGGAGGCTCCTCTTGCTATGGACACCATGGTAAAGGCAAGGAGTGGCATGGGGTCCCCGGCCACCCCTGATCTTCAGGTTCACAATCCTCTTGCCCCCCCAGCAGACCCTCAGACACGGTAAGTCGTTATTAAGAGTAAACGGAATATATTGAAGCATGAAAATAACTAACTTTCCTACTACAGCATCCCAGTATACATCAGCATCTGTGATATGTTCATTCATATTCTAACTCTGCATCGGTTTTTGTTTTCCACTGCATCATGGCATTCCCTAACTGCACCCAAAACACATCGACAATGTCTTGTCTAAGTACTAGCATATATTATTGTATGTGCCTGTTAACGTTTAAATGGACATTTTTAACCAACTAGTTGAAAACTCTAACCAACATCCAAAAGAGAGTAAAAAAAACTATAAATTACTCCTCTGAAATAACCTAATTATTATATTCAACAGTCAAGATCCATACTGAATGCTGCTAAAAAAGTAGGTCATATATTAAATATGCAGTACGCTTTTTTTGCATTATGATCATTGCAAATAAATTGAAGTGTTCACTTAATCAACAAATAGACATATACTGTATATTTAAACTAAATCAATAGGCAGTGCAGTACAAATAAATAGAAGCACAATAGCTTATTATAAGTAGTTTCATTTATAATGTTTACCCTTTAAACTGGTATCAAATTTCATACCGGTGTTGTCCTCCATAACTAGTGCTATAGAAAAAACTGTAAGCAAGCTATATATTGGTATATGACAATTTGACATTATATAGACTACTACACAAATGTGTCCGATTTATTCTAAATCAGAGTACTTTTAAACTTTCTAAGTAGAAAACAAACACATTTAAGGTGCCGTATGTAGAATTGACACCTAATGGTTGAACCAGGTATTGCAGAGTAAATTCAAAATACTGGAGAGGTCTCTGCTGCTCAGACTAGATGCACACACAGGTTGCCAGATTGACAACATTAACAGAAACGGGCGCACACAACGATGAATAAAATTAAAAATGCTGTGTTTTCCGCCAGCTGGCAACCCGGGGTGCTGAGTAAACGGACAGTGAGCGGGTTACACAGAACAAAACAAAGACACATTTTTAAGGGGGAATAACTCACTGTTGCATTGTTTTTCAGATAAACTTAATTTACTGCAAACATATTGTTATTTTTATGCTTTAGTACATTTACAAAAACCTCTGAATGATTTTGTTGCCCACTCCCAATACTTTTTAGCAATAATATGGTAGCTGCAGCGTTAATCAACTATATCCCTAGTTCAATTACATTTTTTTAAGGTTAACACTCCGTTTAGCTGGGTTTGTTTTCAAGAATACAGATTTACGTAACCTAGAAGAAGACTTTGAACTGCAATTCAGTCAGCTTTGTTTTACTGTGCTGGTTAACTCACCTTAATCGTACTCTTTATGTTTGTCTGTGCCTTGTAAGTTAGATTTATTGTGCTTGGCGATGTAGTCACTGGCTGAGAACAGTCAATAGACAGAGTCAACATGCTAAACTGTTTTTAAAGGGCAGAGCACATGCAGGCCAGACGTTTCTAACATTATCCTGTAGAGAAATAAAATAGTGGTTCGATGTGTGTGTTGGCACAGAAAGGGCAAATGGGCAGTTTAGCGTTTTTTTTTTTTTTTTTTTTTAAAGACTTTAGTTAATCATTGTTTGAAAAGTTAATGTTTTTGATTTATTTAGTTTTTTGTACATGCTACAAAGATCAGGAATCCTTTGCTAAATACCTTTTTTAGACTGACCTTAATTCAAGGAAGTCTTTTATAGTCTTTTAAATGTTGCCAAGATATTTTTTTTTATCTTTTTCTTTGTGCAGTTACACATTAAATTTCCAATTTATGATGGCAGCATAAAGGTAAACATTTGGGGTTGAAAAGATATATTTATGTTTTCAAAAAGTCTCATTCTCATTAAATATACAGTGAAAACAATATTTTTGTAAAATGTTATTACAGTTTTTTGTTATATATATATATATATATATATATTTTAATATAACTTATTGCAAAGCTTATTGCAATTGCACATAAACACATACATTTACATATTTTTGCACTAAACTTTTAAATGGGAATATATTTACACTGAAAGCGATGAAGCAAGTATTGCACTTGGTAAATTTTATTTCAAATTGTTTAAGCATTATTTTGCCAGAGACTGATAGTAAAATTTAGCCTGATGTCAGTGAGCTGATAATTATTTACATGTTATAGTCAATAACCAATAACCAATGGTATATTTTTGTAATAACATGTTGAAACCAAAGACTAACATCAGTTAGTTTAAGGCAGCAAGTGAATTTAGACATTATAATGTACAGTATGAAAATTTTACATATAGCAAAAATGTTATTTTAGCCAGTTAATATATCTGTCTTTTTATTAACGATGAATGAGCAAAATGGTCTAAGATAACTGTGCCTTCTCAGTAGTTACACGGCCCTACTGCTATTTCAACCCCCTCACCGGTCTCCACATATGCCCCATCAGTAGTAAGCATGCGATATGCTCTATCTCTCTGCAGAGAGAGAATGAAGGCCATGGAGGAGCAAATAGCCAGTCTGACTGGTCTTGTGCAGCATGCTCTCTTAAAGAGCCACAGCACTAACAGCAACAAGGAACACCCCAGGTAAGCAGGGCAGGCTGGGTAATGTAGTTCCCAGAATATCACATTGAGTAAGGAGGAATATGGTGGATTAAAGGTGGTGGTAATCAGTTTGAAAAAGACTTGGTGGGCTATATGGCTACTAACTATGCATGAACTAAATGAACTCATTCTCACAGTAACTCGCGCCTTTATGAATGGCAGTGTTTGTGCCACTGTAACACAAACTAACTGCAAGTGTTTGCAGAGTGATTTTATCTGTCTGTGTGTATACATGTGCATTCAGTGCATTTATATCTCTTGCGTCTTTCCAGTGAGAAACCAGTCAAATCTGGATCACCGGCTCACAGCACATCTAGCACAGGTAAATTTCTTCTCACCATTGCTTCCAGACCTCATCTAGCTGTTTCTAGCGGTCAACATACTCGTTATTAATAATATAAGGCAAATTCTGAACTTTGGATATCTCATAAACGTTTAATTTCACAAACCTTTGGGGAATGCCGCAGTGTGACCTTCTGAAGTGTGCATTTCACTGTGTAATATATGCAAAATTACAACATTATATTGTAATATTTCAATAAAATAGTATGATATATACATTGGCCTTTATATCAGCTAGACTGCCCTCTAAGATATTGGTACCGGCCATAAAACAAAAAACAAAAAAACAACAACATTGATCGCCAACTATTTGTGTGTGTGGAGGCTCTTGCAGCAACAGATTGCAATGCAGTGGCTGTTGTGCATCCCAAAAATTCGATCTCTCCCACTCATCTGTCACTCAGAATTGCAGCCTGCCACATGTTTCCCACTGTTTCCACACAGAGAGCGAGTCACTCAAACAGCATAAGCCACAAAAGAACAAACATGTCTACACGCTGTCTTGCGCACTCACATAAATATGTGCTTTTGCAAGAACTGACCTGAAATGCTGTACTTTCAGTTATGCTCAGTGGAGTTTGAAATGTAATCTTGGCTAACGTCATGGCCAAATATAGGTACAACAAATATCACAGGGCCAATTTATGTAAATTGGTATTTGTTAAGGCGCTTAAATCATCTCTTTAAATAAATTTTTTTTAATAAAGTCTTTTAAAATGTTTAAAATCTACAAAACTAAAATGATTAGATAATTTCTAGCAGTATGTCTTATTATGAAATACTTTTGTTTGTGATTGTAGGTTATGTTTTTTGTGCGTTTTTGTGTTTTCTGTTTAGGAGGTTCTCCCGTATTAGCACCAAAAATCGCTGCAGCGCCTCCTGAGCACAGCCCCGCCCCTACACCACCACTGGGCCCCGCCTCCTTGCATGTTAACCTACATCTGTTCAGGAAGAATGTCTCTGAGCTCCGCCTCCAACTGCAACATATGAGACAGTTACAGGTAATAAAAGTCAGTCAATATCATGAGAAATCTGCTGTTATATAATATGCATTTTGTCCCATATTTGTTTAACAGGTGAAGACGCAAAATGTTGCAAGATGAAGTAATTGTTTGTGTTTTTCAGCTTCAGAATCAGGAGTGTGTACGTGCTCAGATAAAGCGCGCGGAGCAAGAGATCAGTGCGAAGCTGGCTGAAATGCTGAGACGACAGGAAGATCCGACACAGAAACAGAGGACACTGGTAGAGGAAGAGAGACACCGATATCTCAGCATGCAGGAAAGAGTTCTCACCCAGTTGGGGTACGACACACACACACACACACACACACATACTCCATGGAATCTGAAATTAACTTTGCTGTGGGCAAACAAATGACTTTTTTTAATCATTCTTTGTACCGTCCATTACAGCCCCTAACTCATTGCCCTGTCCGTCCCTGCTGTGTGTAAAGTGTAATTAAATCCCACTTTAATTTAACTGGTTAACAAGCGTGATCTCCAGACAGCTTTAAACATGCACAACCGAACTCAGTGGGAATAAACACTAGGCAGAGATCAGGAGCAGCATTAACACTCGGTTTTCCTTGGTTTCACGCCAGTGCCCAGTCAGCAGAGGTCTCTGGGTGCCTGCGAGCAGTGAATCGTTGAGCCAACAAGGACAGTTTGACTTTTACATGTGTGGCAAACAGCAGTTTTCTCCACTCTGTGAAAGGAAACGTGGAACATTAGCAAATCGCCTCATCTTATATACCAAACATAATTTGTATAATGGTGTATTCAGTATGATGTAGAACATAAGTTAGTTTCAACATAAACTGTGATGTTTGCTTGGAACCCAAGATGAGTGTATAAAATCAGTAAATAAATAGTATAGCCCAATTTAACTGTTAAATTGCAAAAATAACCTTTTTTTAATGAGAGAATGAACTCTGTACCATTTAGGGAAAATACAACATATATAGAACCAGTGATATAAACAAGCATAGTCAAACATAAGCGAATTATTGTGGCCATAATGAAATAAATAATGTAACTTTTTTTTAGCAGCCACATTACACACTTGGTGGCAAAAATGTCAAGAGCGTAATGTGAAATCTACACTGCCCTCTTGTGTAACAACATTGTAATTTCAATATTGACCAGATGACTGGACAAAAATACAAGTTTATGCAGGTGTACTGTAATAATATAAGATCTCTGCATTGCTCTCGTCATAAGTGTCCCGTGTGTTTGTGTGCAGGGATCTGGAGCAGTACGTGGAGACACTGAGGACCGACTCCAGCCCTGCTGTGTCTCAGAGAGCCGTGACGCTGAAGGAGGTAGAGGAGGGAGCTGTCAGCCTGAGGAAGGTGGGCGAGAACCTGGCTGGACTGAAAGGTACAACATAAATGACTCGCTGAAATACCTCAGACAAACTGTTTCATGTAATAATCAATTTCGAAGCAACTGAACTTTGTTTCTTGTTAGTCAAAATGTCTTCCTTAGTTAAATTAAGTTGTTTTCTCTGTTATTAAACCTGCCCACGCACAAAAATATTACGTAACTGCGGGCCAGCTGTGTCCCTGGAGGTGTGAATGATAATTTATTTGCAATAAAGATTTTATCAAAGCTTATTTGTAGGTAACAGCTACAAAAACACCTTCTTGTTGTGGCAGGTGACTCTACTTGTCACTTGCTTGCAGTGCTATGATGGCACCTTTATATTGAATAAGCTCAAATTTGACACCTTCAAAGAAAATTCCCCTACCTAACTATGTATGTTTTGTGATGACTGACATGCAAAAACAAGTTAAATGTCAGAGAGCTTAGTAGCGAAACATCTTTTTTTCTCTTCAGGGGAGTTTCCAGCTCTTCAATCCCGTATGCGGGCGGTGCTCAGGGTGGAGGTGGAGGCTGTCAAGTTCCTCAAAGAAGAGCCGCACAAGCTTGACAGCATGCTGAAGAGAGTCCGAACTCTCACAGACACACTCAGCAACCTTCGCAGGTACACACGGAGAGAGAAAGAGAACGAGAAAGACGTTTCGGTTGGGAATATAAGATTGCGGTTAATAAAATACTTTATGACAAACTTTGAGGATCACCTTCTGATTCCAGCCATGTATCCGAGCACTTAGGGTGTTATGGGAGTGAATATGCAGTTTCTGTTCTCCATTTTTTATTCTGATTGTAATCATGCGTGAGCAGTGACTCTGTATAGGTTTAGACAGATGAGAGATCTGGAGCATCTGCTACTAGTCACTTCCTTTTTCCTCCGTGTCAGACCTTATCAGGCTCAAGACGGTTGTGAGCTCTCTATGAATGTGCGAATGCAATGAATATTGCCAGCACTGTGGAAAATTGTGTTTTGTTTGTTGTGTGTTTATGCTCCGCTAGCGGCACCAAATGTAATCGCAAAACTAAACAGATTTTTACACATTTTGGAGAAAATGTGCGCGAAATAGGTGGCTGCTAGCGTGTTTTGTGTTCAAAATGTTCTTTCCCAAGTCAAGATATGACTCAATATATTTCTCCTTTTCAGTTGTCACTAATCTTCCAATCAGGTGAAAACTAAATTTAAAATAAAAACTAAAGTTCAAATTAAATTACACCGACTTGTTTCCCTTTTTTATTCATATAATTTTTTTGTACTTACATTTTATTACATTGCAGTGCAATGTAATACTTGTATATGAGATTTAATTTGATTTTTATTCAATTTAATTAGATTGTATTTTAGATTTTACTTGCTGATTTTTTTTTCTTTTACCCTTTCATTTTAAATTTGAAACATTTTTAAAATGCCATATATATAAGTATTTATTTATTTATATTAAGTTCATAGTATTCATGTTGGTAGCACAAAGTTTGTTCATAACTCAGTTTTGTGCAGTACAAATAGGACACTCTAATACTCTTTCATTGTTTGTTCAAAGTACTGTTCAAAGTATGACAAAAATAAGATTGTGATTTTAAATTTGGTTAGATTTTGCTGTATTGTGAATAATTACCTTTTCTATTTGAAATATCATTTGTTCTTTAGGTCTGCCACAGATAGCCTGCTAAAACCCTCTGACTCTGTTTCCTCGACATCTGCCTCTGAAAAACCAGAATCAGCCATGGTTGAATCCCTCGAGACTGCCTCAGTTGCACCTCAGAGCTCCACCGTGAGGTCAGAGGTTATGACGTCAAACTCTGTGGTGATCCACCATGCCCAGGCTTCTCCGGTACCTTCGCAACAATCTCAGCAATCAACAGCACCCTCACCCATTCCCCCTGCCGCACTAAGACGAGAGTCAACCCCTTCACCCACCAAACAGCTCAAAAAACCCTCACTCGAGCAGACACCAATACCAAATAACAGCAGTAATGGAGTCTCTTCTAATGGCATTCATGGCAAAGGTCCTTCTCCAAACTTCATCGAGGAGATCCACGCAAGCCGCAGCAAGAACAAAAACAGAGCTGTGTCAATAGAGGTGAGTACCGTGCAGGTTAAACCAAATAAGTGAGGTAAAATTGTGCGTTCCATTATTTAGTTACTTTTTGATTGGTGTCTTCAGGCTGCAGAGAAAGAATGGGAGGAGAAGAGGCAGAACATGGGTCATTATGATGGGCAAGAGTTCGAACGGATGCTCCTGGAAGCAGAAGCTAATATGCTCAGAGGAATACCAAACCTTGAGGTGCCCATTGAACCTGAGGGCTGTCCTACACCGATTCCTGCCTCCCTGGAGGAGGTGGAAGAAAAAAATGAGCCCATGGCAGCACCAGCAGAACAGGGTAAGAGGCCGAAAGACACATTAGAGGTCTTGAGACAACTGTTGAGGTGGTGTTTATATTTAATTTTGTTTCTGCAGATGACAATCAGCCAAATTCTGAGAAACCTACTAAGACTGCTCCAGAGAAACCTCCCAAACCTCTGGAGAAACCAGTTAAGTCAGCTTTGGAGAGACCTCTTAAACCCAACCTATCCATCAAATCCAGCCAGGAGAGACAAAATAAGACTCAGGAAAAAGTTGTTAAGCTTCAGACCACAGAGAAATCCAACAAGTCTCCACCTCCACCCCCACCTCGACGAACCTACACCACCAACACCGGGATGACCACCACCCGGTCTGGAGAGGTCATTTACACTAGCAGGAAGGAGTCTGTTATGGTAAAAGTGTTTGCAGAACAGATTTTTTTACTGTGTCTGAAGTACAAAACTAAAATCATATTAATAATAAAAAGACAATATTTATGTACATGTATTAATAAATAAATATTTATTAAATAAAATATTAATAAATATAATTTATATATATATATACATACATACACACACATATATAATCACACACTTTTAATGACATAAAAATGTTATAAAATGAAATAATAAGACTTTATGCTCATTAGTTAATGCTAATGAATTCAATAATTTTTTGTATCTAACAATGAGCAATATATCTGTTACATTATTTATTAGTCTTTGTTAACATTAATTAATAAAAGCACAATCATTAGCTCAGCTTCATTCGTTAGCATTAACAGACAAAACACTGAATTTTAATAATACATTGGTAAATATTTTTAATTATTTTGTTATCTAATGGGGCTATCTGATGTTAACAATTACTGTAAAGTGTTAGAAAATAAATAAATAAATAATAATACAATTTTTTTATAAAATGAATATAAGGATTATTTAATTATATTTATTTTTTAATAATTATTAATATAACTCATTTTGTAGGAGGGTGAAGAGGAATCCAACAGTACAGTATCTCAGCCTGAACCAAAAACCTCTCCAGAGGTGAAGCCCAAACCCATTACCCCTCCACCTATCGCTGCCTCAGCTATTACTGAGGAAGAGGATGAGGGAGACAAGATTATGGCAGAGCTGCAGGTGAGATACACACATAAACTCACTTAAACACGTAAACATATACATGCACACTAATACAGACTTGTAAGCATAACTTCATGCTCCTAATGAGTATAAATGTTTATAAATGAACATGCTCACTTACCTTTACTAACTATAGGTGTCTTTATGTTTTGTTTGCTTGATGTGTTGGGTATAAAATTGCTTTGGTGTGGGTGGTATGATGCTTAAGGTATGCCCTGTGGCTCGTTCGGTGGAAGTTTCATTTCCCTTCCTGTAGATTAGTTTCTTTTCTGACATTCTATAAATTCACAACATTAATTCTATGCATTTTTTTTAAAAAGAAAACAAAACAGCTTTTTAAAATAATTAATAAAAGCATACAGGCTTAATAGGACAGAAAGTGTTATATAGTCAAAATATATGTTAAAGTCTAAATATATGCAAAAAGAATTGCATAGAAATAAAAATGATAATACTAAGATAGATAGATAGATAGATAGATAGATAGATAGATAGATAGATAGATAGATAGATAGATTGATTTTAATGACACTAAAATACATATAGGCAGATAATGTAATCTAATTTGATTAAATTAATTTAAGATCATTTCTATTACATTGTACAGTAATCATGAACAGGTTTGCCCAGTGGGCAAATTCTAATCTTTTATCCCCTTCCTCACAAATTCTTCTCTTCAGGTTTTCCAGAAGTGCTCTTTTAAGGAGGTAGGGCTCAAGGGTTTGGTAGAGCCACAGATCAGAGAGCTAAGACCTGGGGTCTTACTGCCCCTTAAAGATAAGAAGGTAAAGGATATGATGTCCTTTAGTAGACCCTCCAACTGCCTGCCTGTGCCAGCCGCTTGTCCCTGATGGCTGATCTTTGCAATGCTTGTATGGCTTTCTTCCCCTTTTGCTAACTTCCTCTGTACACTCTTGTGATGGGTATCTGACACACAAAAAATGTTCTCTCTGTTCTTTAAGTTTAAATTCTGTTCCTTTCCTTTTATTTCTGCTGAACTCATGAGCTGTGCTGATTGTAGTGATGTAGTGTGAGCCAAAGGGGGAAACAGATATGATTGGGTTTGTGTACTTTGAGTCATCCAATCAATAAACTAGATTTTCGACACTCTGCTGTCAAAGGGTGTTGTGTGTGTGTTTTCTTTTTTACATTTAGCATTTTAGTAGAAAATAAAAGTGTGATTTCAATTAGAGACAATTTAATTTGCAAAACTTACCTGAGGTTACATTTATGCTTTACGATGTACATTTAGAGGTTGAGTTATCTAACTGGGCATAGCATAATCAGATTGTCCTGGGCCAAATGTTAGAAATTTAGCAGACTTACTAGAAAGATCAGACTTACTTTAATGTACACATCTAGTTTTTTCTTCAAAAGGGTCAATGTCTAAATCATATGTATCAGTAGAAATGCAACTTGGATTGCTACTGAGAATTTTAGAGGACACTTTCAGCTAGCAGTCTGGAGTTCAGAATTTATTCTTTAATCTTCTCACTTTGCTGCATGCCTGCTACTGTATAAGCCTCCTTACTTATTTAATGGGTTTTCAGTCTCACTTTCTCTCTTTATCTTCATTTTCACAGTATTTTCTCACTGTCAAAACTGTACGGTGTAATATAGAATTTACAGCTGAAATATAACCAATAAGAACCTTGTTATGAGAATGGGAAAAGTTGAAAACTGTTGGTACATGCGATACAAATCTAAAATCACGTTTTCATTTTTTGTGCATAGTTTTGAGCATTTTTCTCAGATTAGATCACAATTGCTTTAGGTCTAGTTCCAGATTATTGTTTTAATCCCTATTTAGTTTGTTTTTCATTATTAAAGCCATTCATTGTATATTTTAAATGATTACTGTAGAGAAGCCAAATAATCTTTATGTACAGCTATAACATATCATTGGCATCATTCAGGTTAAAAAACATATCTTACGACAATTCCTAATATTAACAAATATTTGGATATTTAGGGTAGAATATATGATCTAAGAATGTGTTGCATCAAAAGCAGCCTAAATCTTTTCAGTGGTCTTAGAGTAGCTTATAGACTGCTTATAGACTTTTTTTGTGAAGTGATGTTGTTCCCCACAAACCACAGAATACTGAAAACCAAGACGACAAGAACCCTGATACAGATGAGAATGGCAACAATACAATTCGGCAGAGTCCTGGGGTGAGCTGCATTATTATCACATTATTATAAAATTAAAAAGAAAATAATCAAAGTATGATAGTTTAAAAAAGAACATTTAACTGTCATTTAACTGTTACTAAAATAGTTATGCAATAGTGTTCTGTGAATCCTCATAGTAGATTCAGTAATGGCCACGTCAATTGTAGAATATAATTAATACCGGGTAGGATTACTAACATTTATATTTGGCTCATGAAACTATACCTAATTGAAATGTCTTTTTTTCTGACCTTTGACCTTTTAAGGTCATCTACTATGTCACAGCTCAGATCGCCAAGGGAACTCCATCAGCCTCAGAGGAATCAACAGAACGTAGAGATGCATCACACTCTCCACCATCACAGGTGTCACATGTCAATGCTTCTGACCAATGCCAAAGCCAGCTGCAGGTATCCACTAACAAATTTGGCATCCTCAAAAGTAGCGGCCCAGCCAGCTCTTCTGCCGCTCTACAACAAAATCAGCTGTCTCGTTCAGCCTCGTTGAAGTCAAATCCACCCTCTCCGCTGGAAGAAGTTCCAGCTAGCCCCACCCAAGGAAAAGTTCATGTGGTCAAAGCTGCTCAAGTGCAGGTTAGCATAGAGGAGAGGGTAGAGTCTCCAACAGCAATGTGCTCACCAGTCACTTTTGAAAACACTGTACAGATTTCTTCTAAAGCAGTCCCTGCTGGGACAGATATAGCAAATCAGAAACTTTTATTTGGTTCATCCAAGGTGAAGGAAAAGAAATTTGAGGAAATTGAGGAAAATAATGAGGCCTCTCTCAGTCCCGATTTGTCAGGAGAAGAGCCACCTCCACCTCCTCCTGATAACTTTGCCTTTATGATCACTAACACCAAGGTACAAGCTCTTTCCACTGGAGAGTACCATCGGCTAGTCAATGCCAAAAAAGGTTGTGTGCAGACGGTAACTGTTGGCAGCAAACGCCCAAGTTCTTCTGAAAGTGGCACAGCATCAGGAGGTGATGTCTGTACTAATGGACCCACTGGTGCTGACAATGCCAGTAAAAAGCCAGTCATCATCATCTTTGACGAGCCAATGGATATCCGTTCAGCCTACAAACGCCTCTCTACTATCTTTGAATGTGAGGAGGAACTAGAGCGGATGCTTGCAGAAGAAAGAATAGATGAGGAGAGTGAGGAAGCTGAGGAAGAAGAATGGATTAAGGGAGTACAGGTTAAACAGAATGGAGATGGTAGGGATTCTGAAAAAAGTACTGTTTCAAATTCTCCTGCAGATATCACAGATGGTCAAGTCAGGAACTCTTCTTCATCCTCAACCTCAACCTGTCTGAGGGGGCATTAGTAGATGTTGCTGGTGATGCAAAGCAAGACGGAAAGAAGAAGTTCAAGTTGAAGTTCCCCAAGAAACAGCTAGCAGCATTAACGCAAGCCATTCGAGCTGGAAGTAAAACAGGCAAAAAGACTTTGCAGGTTGTTGTCTATGAGGATGAGGAAGAGTCAGATGGGACTGTGAAACAACACAAAGAGACCAAGAGGTTCGAAATTGCTTGCTCCAAAACAGAGTCTTCTAAATCAAATCAGCAGGAGCCTAATGGCCGAACAGACGAGATTCGTAAGAATACCTACAAAACCCTTGACAGTCTAGAGCAAACCATAAAGCAGCTAGAGAACACCATTTGTGAAATGGGACCGAAGTCTTCAGAAGAGGCTGAAATCTTGGTGAACCCTGGAACTCAGGACAAAAGGACTGAAGAGAGTTCAGGGCACACAGAGAAAGGACTTTCTTCCAAAACCTTGGTACCAAGGTCGACTTCTGCCAGTAAAGGTCCTGGTCTACGAAAGAAGACAAAACCACAGCTCCTTCCTCGGCCTGCCATCATACCAACTACCGGGGTTTCAGTCACACCAGTTCCCACCCAGCAGGTCTCTCTCTAGCTCCTACTACCTTAGCAAAGACTATGGGTCTGTCCCTCTCCTCTTGCTCACAACCGTTCCACCCTATCCAGTGACTTCTGAAGATCCTTAGCCTTTCCTGCAGTGGAGGCTACCAACTCTGGGATCTGAACTTTTTAACACCTTCACATATTTTTATAAATATGGTGTGTTTATTTCTGGAGTGGTGTGTCATAGATAGACCTTTGTGTGTTCACTGATGGTGCTATATAATCTTGGGTTAAGGCAGCCAACAACTTTCACCGTCTTAGAACCACAGTCTCATACTGTTTCTGGATCCTTTTGTGGGTTCTAAGGCAGTCCTTAAAGAAATTTGTTGGTATTCTGGGCTGGTTTGCATGCTTCCTTACTTTTCTTTCTGGTACATGAACAATGTCATGGTGATACCACACAGATGTATTGTGCAAGCTTTGTCTTGCTGTGATTTAGCTTATAAACCACCTCAAATATGGCTCTTTTTGTTTCTTGCTTTTTATTCCTTTTTTCTTCTGTGTGGTTTAAATCCTTTTTGCAGAATGCCAGCGTGGTGTCACCTACTAGTCGGATGCCGGTGCCTGTTTCTGCCAAGGCTAGGCAGCAACCGGGCACCTCAGAGAAAGAGAGGGCAACAAAACCGCAAAAGCTACAGGACTCTCAGAGGCAGTTCCGCCAGGTAGTCTTATCATAGGACCACTTGTCCAGTCAGAAAGACACACACAACTAGGCATAGACTGAATGCTCAAGAGGAAAGTCAGTTATTGCAGGGCTTGTACTGAGATGAGGAAAAAGAACTAACAAAAAAAATACCTGATGAGACCGAACAAACTGTTCTTTGGTTAAGGCCTAGTGCCGAAAGCTGTCTTTGAACGTTGACGTTTTTTCTGCTACATTTTTTTTTTGAATGGCTGTGACCGAAGGCAACTGACTGTTATTTCATAATACCATCAAATGCTTCTGCATGTTTGCTTTGCTTGTGGCTTTGGTGCTGTAAAAGACAAACTAATTTACAAAAGGAAAAGAAAAAAATATAAACTCCACAGTCACTGCTTACCTAACATTAGGGTCTCTTTAACTTAAATACCACTGACATCTAACCCCTACACACACTAATGAACTATGACAACTTCCCTTGTAAGTCAGGATTCTTATCTGTTTAACCCAATTTTGGACCCTTTCCCTGTTTACCTCTTGGAGGAATCTGCAAACCCTGGCCTCAATGCCCAGTGTCCACAAATCCACTAAGTCCCCATTATCCTGTGGATGCCTTCCCAAATTGTACCTCCTCTATTCCTCCTGGAGCCTCCTTTGGTTATGAGTACTGGTTGGTTGCACTCACTCTGCGCAATACTCACTCTAAAACTTACAATCCTATCGTCCCTCACCTTCACTCTCCTTTCCTTCTTACAATCTATTTTAAATTATTTTTTATATATTTTCACCCTCAAGACAGATAGTTTTTTGTTGTTGTTGTTATGTGTGTGTGCCTTTAGTATTTTCACCTATACATGTAGTTTCTGTGTCTTTGATAATCTATCATGATTAACTGTAGATTCCAGTAGTATTATTTGAAACATGTTTAGAAATTTTACGTATTTTAATCATAAATTCCCAATGTTGACAATCAGTGTGTTTTGGCATCTTTGTTCGCAGGCTAATGGAAGTGCTAAGAGATCTGGAGGAGATCCCAAATCCACTTCTCCTACTGTGCCTGCTTCTAAAATTCCTGCTTTTTCCTCTAGTACGGGAAAAGGCTTGAACCAGTCTGATTCTACTAATATTGTTAATTCTTCTTCTCCTTTATCTTCCTCCCTTCCCACTAGCAAATCTTCTATCCCTCCTCCTCGATCCAGTTCCACCCCCTCCTCTCATATCCCCTCCCTTTCTAACGGTTCTTTAAAATTTGCCCCTCCCACTCACAGCACTAAAGGCCTCTCTATTCCCACGCAGACACAAAATGGTCGACCTTCCTCCTCTTCCTCCTCTTCCTGTTCCCACTCCCCCTTGTCCCCGACTATGTTGAGTCAGAGTGCGAAGAGTATCCGTACCATTCACACACCCAGCTTCACCAGCTACAGTCGGCCACACAACGGAAATGCCGGTAAATCAGCTATTCCCACGGTAACTCTCGCTAAGGACGCTGCGTAGAATGCTTCGCTGCTTCGCAACCATTTATGTATCTCCTAAAGAGGTGGAGTCAGTCCTGATTTTAGTCGTTTCACTTTTTTAAGTTAAGATTTGATTTGTTTAAACAATTAATATTGTTCTGTCAGAGTGAACTTTTGTTTTGTTTTGGCATGACTTTGGTTATTGCATGTTATTATTTTCTCTGTTAAAATGAAAGGCCATCATCCATTAATCAGTGTTTTAAACTTGAATCTCTGCAAATCATAAACATATAAAAAGATAAACTCTTTTATTTAAAAACTAAAAAAGAAAAAATCAAGAATTTTACAGAGCACTTCATTTGAAAAGAATATTTATTTTTCATACAAGTTGAGAGACTAAGTATTCAAGTCAGTAGTAAAAGTATGTAAACAATGTTTTGGTTATTAATATCCTCTAAATGATTTTGAATGAGGTTTTTTCGTTTATTTTAGTTGACAGACATTGGTTGTAGCCATAATAAGTGAAAAAGTACTGTAAGTATATTAACCATTGATGCAATTTGACAAACATTGTGTCTGTTTTTTTTTCTTTCTCTCATGCACTGCCAATGTCTTTAAGAT
Source organism: Puntigrus tetrazona (assembly GCF_018831695.1). Classification (NCBI taxonomy): domain Eukaryota; kingdom Metazoa; phylum Chordata; class Actinopteri; order Cypriniformes; family Cyprinidae; genus Puntigrus; species Puntigrus tetrazona. The sequence goes on along the minus strand of NW_025047688.1, from coordinate 86,353 downwards.
TTATCATTATAAATTGACAACAGTTTTGCAATGAACAGTTGTCTGTCTTTTCAGTAGTCGTGCCTATTTGCCAAAGTTTGTATTTTACATCTTTACAACTGACTATATGCTGTGTTAGACACTTTGTACATTTAGGAGAGGTTATACCTGGCTTAACCTACCTATGTCACAATTCCTTGATTCACTCATGCAGTCTGTGGCTCTTAAATTAATGAATATTGATGTCTAAATGTAAACTAAAAATTGTAGTGATTGATACAATTGCTCTCTACTTCACATGTACATACTGTAACATCTCTATTTCAGAGACTGTCTTTAGTTTTGTTAACATATTGTACCAAAGTTTATTTCTATGCATGCCTATACAAAATTGTAGAAAGAGAGAATGTAATAGAAAAAATGCTTGCACAGACATATTTTGTAAATAAATGTTTTCTTTGGTTTTGTATAGCTTTAATTACAGAAGCAATCAGTGCAAAAGAGTGTAGGTATTAAAGTAGTAAAGTTCTGCATGCTTGTTGTTCACATGGCCTCTCGGCTATGGTTTCTTCACTGCAACACTGCAAGTCCTTCTATTAAACATTTTGGCAGATAGCTCAGCTGGCTTGTGTTTTTGTCCTATATATGTTATTTTATAGAATTACAATCAGTGCGCGTGTTGTGAATTCATGTTGTGAGCTTTACTGATTGTATGTAATGTGTGCTTTACATAGAGGAATCTGAGACAAAGTTTGAAGATTTCATTTGATTTGGTTTGGTTTGTTTAAAATATTGGGGAATTTACCTATACTTTTGTGTAGTGTAGTTTCAGTGACATTAATATTAATTTGCAAAATATAAAAAATATAGTATTAATACCAAATAATCAAGGAGATTAAAAAATGTAAAATATATATATTTGTATGTGTATATATATATATATATATATATATATATATATATATATATATATATATATATATATATATATATATATATATATATATATATATATTATGTGTATATATATATATATATATATATATATATATATATATATATATATATATATATATATATATATATATATATATATATATAATTGTATATATTTAGGTTATACCACGCTAGAACAGTGTTTTACAAAATAACCGAGGCACTTCAACAAAATCCCTTTGTGGAAAGCACAGTGATTCAAATTAGAGAACAGCAATGACTGTAGCAAGAAAAACATTATATAAATAAAATTTCTGTTGGTTACAGCAGTCCAAATTTATTAGGGTTATACAGGCCCTTGCTTTGAAGGATATGACTAGTCTCTCACACTGCTCTGGTGTGATCTTCCAGTCTCTTCCACAGTTCGATGACTGTAATGAGATTCTTAGTCATAACGTTTTCCAGAGGTTTTCATATGGGTTTAGATCAGGACTCAGAGCTGGCCATTTAATTATTTCAGTGTTTTCGGCTCTGCCCGTTTTGCAGCGTGACGGGGGCCATTATTCTGCATGAAAATTGCAAGCTGATTAGGAGGCGAATGCAGAGAAGGAACCAGCATGTAGCTACAAGAGGTGTTGATAAGCATTTGCCTTACATCTGCAAAAACATCCCCAAACCATGACATTTCCTTTCACCTTTCACTGTCGTTTTTGCTCTGAGTTCAGTTTAAAGAGGAACATAATGTTTTTCAGCTGGCCTAATTACCCAATATTTGTCTTATGTGGATGACTAGCCTTTTTGGAGGACTTGAAGGAGTGCCATTTTAAAGAAGCAAGATCTGGTAGGCATCTTGAAGCATTCTCTAATTTTGATCAGTGTTCTTCCTCAAATATTGCATTTAAGTTTTTATGCTGTGCTTCGGAAATATATTTAACTCATAAAAACTGCTCTTTTAGGATAACCTGGAAATTCTAAATTGTAGGTTGTTCTCAAATTTTGATCTCCATATGTCCAAACTACAGCTTTCTTACTGTTACTTTATAACTTAACAAACCCTAGCCTAAGTGGTTTTGCACAGAAATAGTTTAAAGTTGCTGTAAATTTGAACTACACCATTGCATACTGCAGGTAAAGAGACCAGTAGAGGGTGGTGTGTGTTAATGAGTTGTTATAAAAGGGCCGATTCATTTTTGTGTGATACGCCTCCTACGTGAATTTAAAGCATATGACTAAAAGAGGAAACAAACACAATTTATTGGGTCTGTAGTCAAAGGAGGCATTTATCATCAAGTCAGTGTGCTGACTGCTGGGAAAGACTTACCTGTAAGTACCCAAATAATAACAGTACTAATATTAATATCAGTAAAAATATCAATTATACCATTTACCTTGGTCATTTGAATGTTGTTTGACTTAAAGTTCCTAATGTTAATGCAATTAATATAAAGACACATTTGTTCATTAAAAAATGTGCAATTATCTTGCCATGCTGACCTTTTAAGTTCAAAGACATGTAGTCAAATTGCCATTCATCAACAAACAACTTTTTTTGAAGAATATTTTGTTAACATTGACACATTGAGTACCTAGTTTGTAGAACTGTAGGCAAATAGCATCTAAAACTAAACCTTTGATTTGTTAAGCAGTTTTTGGAAAATGTCCACACTTCCATTTGTGAATGCGTAGCTCAGATGACTTTAATGTTACATAATAAAAAAAAAAACAGCATAGTCATTTGTTATATATAATATATATAAGAAGATTTCTCAGATATAATATCTGATGCTTGATCTGACTCTTGCCATTCTCCAAACAGAAGCATACAGGCTCATAGTATAGACGGCGCGCTATGTTGAATCACTCCATGGAGGGGATTTACCTCAGCTCTCACTTAGAGAACATCCTGCTCACAACCTTCTACGCTGTCATCTTCGTCCTCTCAGTCCCGAGTAATGCCCTGGCACTTTGGGTGTTCTCCCACCGCAACATCAACAACACCCCTTCCAAAGAGTTTCTGAAGCACCTGGCTATAGCGGACATGTCCTATGTCTTGGTGCTCCCGATGCGAGTGATTTACCACATGTCAGAGAGCCACTGGCCTCTTGGTGAAGGGGCCTGTCGTGTGGTTGGTTTCCTGTTCTTCGTCAACCTCTACTGCAGCATGTACTTTATGACTTGTATCAGCGTAGACCGTCTGTTGGCTTGCACTGTGCCACACAAAACTCACAGCCTGAGAAAGACCAGGAATGCCAAAGTGGTATGTGCGGTGCTGTGGGTCATGGTGACTATTTCCATGTTACCTGTCCTGTTCTCTAAAAGGGAAGTGACTAGACAAGTGCAGAATAATGTGACAGTGTGTGAAAAGCTGTACATAGAGCAGTCCTCCAATCCCACCGGCGCGTTGGTGTCAACTGCCATTGCATTTTTGATACCTCTGGTCACCCTGAGCATTTCTTACATTCTTATATTTGCCAAAGTGAAAAAGATGACTTTTAAAGAAAGGACACCTGCTCAGCGTAAGGGAATGAGAATGATCGTTCTAACTGTGGTTAACTTCCTAATTGCATTTGTGCCCTATCATATTCAACGCTTCGTGTTTATCCGACAGCACGACGACATGTCAAAGTCAGAATCTGAAAGGCAAATGTTGCATTTAGGAAATCGCATCACTTCAGCTTTAACATGCGTAAGTGGAGTGTTGGATCCTGTCATGTACTTCTTTCTGGCTAGAAACTATCGAGAGACCCTTCTGCAGCTTTGTGGTAGAAACCCCAAAGATGAACAATCCACCACATGATCTTCTCAACTGCTTCTCACCAACCGCCAGACCTACTAAAACTCAGTATGTGTAAAACAAAGTTTAGTGTGAAAGTGGGAGAGATACGGTTCAGTTCAAGCGGATTCATACAGAAACGTTTTGAACCATGACACGTACGTTTATTTTACTTTTTGATTCTGTCAACCGTTATCATTTCTCAAATAATTTATTGTATATCATTTTGTCCTATATATCTAAATGCTTTCAGTTGTTTCAAATAAAATATTCTTTCAAAATCTCTTAAGGTCCCCACAAACATATTTTACACACCAGAACTTTCTTTATTGCCGTTGATGGTTCCATGAACAACCTTCAACAACCATGAAAAAGTGAAGAATAAATACAAGTAGAAAAAAAACCCGTCATTTTAAAAATGAGCATTTGTGAACATGTCTGTGAATGTGATATTTTTTATTTTAAAATGCTACTTCTGCGGGGTATTTCAGAAAGCAGGTTACGTGACAGGTTACGTGTAAGAGTAAGTGGATAATCAACGCTAACAATATTATATATTACAATAAAGTTTATATATAAACTTATGATAATATTGATAATATTTTTAGATTTGTTATAATAAAAATAAACATGACGTAATATTTACTGGCATATGTAATAGTTTGCTGTAGGCTATAAATTATAAAACACTATTATGTCATGGCAATGTTTAGTTTATTATATGTGTTTATAGCTATTTTATTATCATCTCACACATGGATATAATGTATTTTTGTAATAAATATTTTTGGCGGGAGCTGTTGCCATGGCGAATCGTAATTTCGGCGGTTTACTGATCATGGCGGTCAACCTGCTCAGAGTTAAGTAAACTAACACAATTGAACTGTTCTGAAACCAATAACTCTTGAGTTTTTCATCTCTCGGTGAGTCAACTCAGAGTTTAAGTTAAAACTTTGATTGAACATCCTTATTGAAACGGGACTCTCAACTTGTAAACTTTTATTAAAGAAGGAAATTACTTAAGCAGGCCATGGCCTTGGAAAGGAAAGGAAAGGAAAGGAAAGATACGCTTTTTGGTCGCACAGTGGACCCGTAGAAGAAGGCGTGCCTAGTAACGCGGTTGTCAGGAAGACGTTGGAGAGAAAACGTGTACAATAGTGTGATTTGTTTACTTTTTTGACTGATATGCTAGACGTGTTTATGAACGCGTTACTTATCTATATATATTTCGGGGTTTTAAGATTGGTATCAGGTTTGGGTTCTAAGTTCGTTGTTCTGGATCTCCCCAGTCCTCTCGGATGGGTGGAGTGTTTTCTTCGCTCTGCTGGAATTCGTCCCGCACATCGTCTTCAGGATTACCGCAGGGTTCAAGACCACAGTTTAAGGTGAGGTTTAAGCATTAAATACGCAGATATCCACGTCCTCCATGCGTTTGATTTGATGACACCGTAAAAGTAATGAACGACATGCTAACCCGATACAAACCAAACAAACAGACTTTATGGGATCGTCAGATCATATACTTCGTCTCAACCTCTCATAAATGTTTTCCTTTTCTTATCATTTCTACTGTGGAACTGACGCTGTAAGTGCAAACATAATATAAGTTATACACGCTAAAGACATTTAACACATTTTTAAAAAGAAAGGTGCCAAAATCCCCGAGTAAACAAAGATACAAAAAGATGAATTGCGTGCCAAATCAGCCAAATTTGAGAAACTGCTTGACTTTGATTTAGTTAGGGTTAGATTTTTACTATTTATAAAAAGTCAAACATGCATTAATAAAAGCAAAAATGTAGACACTGTCTCTTAGTAATTCATTGTGCTGTACACCTTAGATTTTGAACCAAATTACAGGAGCAAACATAATTTGTGAACCTGGACAACAAATCAAAAGGGTCCATTTCTTTTTAAAATTGAGATTTGTACATCACCTGAAAACTAAATGATGTATTGGTTTGTTAGGTGCAACAATAATTGTCCGAGTTACAGATTTGCAAAAATGTAAATATTGAGAAAGTTACATTTTTAAATTTTTCCAAATTATCTGACAAAAGCAATTCTTCTTACATTATATGCCAATGTGTACATACACACGTGGTCAGAAAAAATATATGGCATCCCTGGCAAATATGACAAAAAAAGCTATAAAGTAAACCTGCAATATAAAATGAGGGGAAATCTCGTTATGAAGTAAAGTTTTTTCTCAAATATACATTGGACACAATTATTGGTACCCCTAGAAATTCTTAAATAGTAAAATATCTGTATATTCCCATTCATATTCACAATTTTCAAGTTTCACAAGAATAGAAAGAGGATGGAAAACAAAGGCCGAATTTCCCAAGATGTGCTCCAATAGATAATTGAGCTTTGCAAATAAGAAAGTGATTTTAAGAAATACTTCCACCATGGGGCAATTCTTTCCAATCAATAGAGCATGTTACAAGACTGCCTGGAAGAAGATGTGTATATATTGTCCTAATGCAGGAGGGTTTGAGGGTCTATAGACTCTCCAAGGACCACAGCTGGAGAATTGCAGAACTTACAGAAAATACAGGACTGGTATTTTAATCGTGACTAGCTTCTATGGAAATATTTCTGCTGGAGGTCCTGGACGTCTTGTTTAGACACATGGCATCTTTGACTCTATCAGATATCAACAGATAAAAAATCTAAAAAGTGACTTTATTAATAATTTTATAATGGGTTATGTTTGAGTCTTCCAACTGGACAATAATCCAAAAAACAAACCTAAAAAACAACACAAAAATGGGTCACTGGGTGTTATTTTGGCAAATGGAGCTTTTAAAAAGTATTCAATAAAAGGGTACCGTTAATTGTGTCCAGTGTGTATTAGAGTAAAAACATCAATTTCATTATAATATTTCCCCCGTTTTAAATTCTTATTCTTATTAACAGAAGTAAAGCACATTAAACATGATGGAAATGATGTAAAGACACATAATCTTGGGAATTTGCTCTCAAAGTGCATCCCTGTCCTGCTCAAGTGCAACAGATAAGAGATATTATAATTCTCCAGAAATGAAAACTTTATTCAAACAAACTTTTTCAGTCAACACACTCGACACTACAACGTAGTGCAAAAACGGCATCCCGTCCCACATTTTCTTGATTGATGTTTAAGTTATTATTATATTAGGTGTGTTCGACTCGAAGCGGCGCTGCAGCGGCCGATCAGTGTATGACATTAAAGTACAGTGAGAGCGTTTGACAGCTGATGTCCCCATATGTTCATTATATTTAACCGCTCTCGTTGTACTTTGTTGATGTCACACAGACCGGTGAGCGTCATTGAAGGCCTGGTGTGATTGAGAGCAAACATGAGAGGTCAGAGGCTAAGGGGTGTGGCCAAGTATATATATTTTTTATATAGCTAAAATAGCCCCAACAATGAGAAAGTAGCTAAATTTGGTGACAAAATCCCCAAAGTGGCAGTACTGATACACGGTGACAATGACCTCAGGGCCATACATATCTAGTTCTCAAATACAGCAAATCACAACTTTTTTGGCCTGTGCAGCTCTACTCTTTGATACACAATTTCAAATGAAACTTAAAATCCACGGTTAAATGTATCAGAACCGATGCACACTACTTTTGCTTCCTGTTTCCAACAGAACCGTCAATGTTCGGTCTGGAAGAGCGTAAGTGATCTAGCTGACGGGTGTCTTTGTGGCACCTCTCATCCGTTGTTATGGGTACGGCATCCTCTCTGGTGAGTCCCGGTGAGGTGATCGAGGATGGGTACGGGGGTGAGGGAGGGGAGGCATGTGAGATACCGGTGGAGGTGAAGCCAAAGGCTCGTCTGCTACGGAGCTCCTTCCGTCGCGGGCCTCGTGTCATCGGCGCCAGCTTCAAATCTACCGGATCTGTGGAACTGGAGTACGCGGCTGAGTATGAAAGGCTCAGGAAGGACTATGAGATCTTTCGGTCAGCAAGAACAATGAGGTTGCCTCCATGCAGAAGAAAAAAGCCAAGCTGGATGAGGAGAACAAGAGATCATGCGCTGAGCTGCAGGTTTGAGGGAGAATAACAAATCAAGCTTTTAATGTGGGGCTGTGACAGATTGGGCAGAAATAAAGACAAATTAGTAAAGAATATGAGGAAAACAAAAGATTAAAAAATATATATACCTTAAAACAGACGTGCAAGATTTTTAGAAATGTACTGTTTATATATTTGGTTGTTGTATGAATTTGCAAAGCTTTTATGCTATTTAAAAAAAAAAAAAAAGTAAACAGGCAAAGGAATTTTTAAGGTATATTTATTTATATATTTATTTAAAAAAATGTAGTTATTCATTTATTAAATTCAGGTCAAATTATCTGGTTTATTTGATGTAAAGTTCATATTATAAGAGGTTTTCTTGGCACACAGTTTTTAAGGATGCTTATTATGATTTCCTTTGACGTTTTATGATTTTAATGCATTTTTGGCTGTTCCATATGACAATGGGAAAAAGTTTAATAAAAGCTAAATATTTTTTCAAATAATGATTTATTACAAGATAAAAGCATCCACTAAATGTCCAAATATAAATGAAATAAATATTTATAATAGTATAATAGTATAATAAATATTTATAATAATATTTAAAACAAAAAAATGCCATTCTTTATATTATTTTTACCTTAATTTTATTATCAAGACAGTTCAGTATGATATAACACTTTTGACCTTTTCCCCTCTAAAAATATCAAAATAGTTTATTATCATACCATGTATTATCATGGAGTTAAACTACATTTTAATTTTTCATTCATGAATTGATTTTAAATCAGTAAATCAGTGGATGTACCCATGTATCAAGTACAAAGAAATGTTGAAATTAATGTTACTTTTCTCAAGATTTATATAAAACGACTTTTTTTTTTTTTTTTTTTTTTTTTTTTTCAAAAGTACATTTTGCTGAATCTGTGTTTCTCTGGTTGTCAGGCCCTTCAGAAGACTTACCAGAAGATTCTTCGAGAGAAGGAAAGTGCCCTGGAGGCAAAGTATCAAGCCATGGAGAGAGCTGCTACCTTTGAACACGACAGAGACAAGGTTAAACGGCAGTTTAAGGTGCGAATCTCATTCTCTTCTCTCCCACGTCAACTGACTCGCGGTGATTCTTACTTTGCGAAATCCTAAATCTTCACAAGCCCCTGTCTGAAACCTTTTGCTTTTTACATTATGCCTCTTTAGCCTTTAGCTGTTCTAGCGTTCAGTGTGTTCTTTCATCTTTATTTCTGTCCTAAATCGCCCTGCAGATATTCCGTGAGACTAAAGAAAAGGAAATTCAGGATTTGCTGCGGCAAAACGAGATCTAGAGTCAAAACTTCAACAGCTGCACGCTCAAGGCATTCAGATTTATGATCCAGCAGACTCGGATTCAGACGACAACCACACACACCGTCACGAGTAAGAGATTATTTATCAAAAATGTTATCATCAAGATCTATCATTATTCACAGTTAATCATTTCCCAGCACTATTGATCTATTGGTTTGTGTGTTCAGAACGTTTTTTTTTTCTCTCCCAACTGTCCCAAGTTTTCACGAAACTCTAGATTGGAGCATTATTGTAAAAATCAAAATTTCTGTACAAATTCATCCCTAATTTCCACTCTGTGCAGCTGCAGGAACTCAGTGTGAGTACTGGAGTGGAGGCATTTTGGGAAGTGAGCCGTCTATGGGCAGTATGATGCAGTTACAGCAGACACACAGGGGTCCTGAATTCGCTCACAGTCTCATCGACGTGGAGGGGCCGTTTGCCAATGTCAGCAGAGGTGAATTTGCACCTGTGCGTGTGCTTGTTGTAGGTGTACATGTGCGTATGCTGATGTTCGTGTGTTGGTGTTTCAGATGACTGGGATGCAGCTGTAGCCAGTCTGCTGCAAGTTTCTCCTCACGTCTCTCAGGCTCTGTGGAGTAACACAGTCCGCTGCTACCTCATATACACGCAGGAGACCAGAGCGGAGCTGCAGGCCTTTATACAAGTACACACGCTTAGATACGTTAACACATACGCGCGTTATCACATTTTAACACTCTTCATCAGTTTGTCTCTCTCTCTCAGACTCATTCTTTGAAGCTGCAGAGGTTTTGTGAGGGTTTGGGACATTTCTACCTAAACGTGTCGTTTTCTGAAGAGAAGGCTGCTCTGTTTGCCGCTGAACGCAGGCTGGAGATCGAGAGGAGCTCTGTGTGCGTGCTGCTGCTCAAGTCCTCGGTGTCCAGGTGATCTTTCTGTCTGTACTTTTTGTCATGTTATTGTCACATTTCTCTGTCGAATGAATCTGCTGAATCTGTTTTGTTGTTTTAGTTGCGTTGTAGAGGATGTGGAGGAAGCGTTCGTGAAAACCCCAGACTCTCGGCCTCTCTTGCTGTATTTGCGAACCGGTGAGAGAAAAGGAGAAAAGGAAGAAGTCTCAACCCTTAGCCCATCGACTAGAGACTTGCTAGAGAGAGTTAACAAAGCTGACAAGAGTGCCAAACTTAAGGTAATTTAAAAAGCTATGGGTTGAAAAATTTTGTTGATATTCCTGAAGGCTCTGAAGATTCTTTTTTCTTTTTTTTTTGGAAGATCACAGGGGTTTCAAAATTATTTCTTTATTTTTTTTCTAAACTTACTATAGGTGATAAAATTTCTTTTAGGAGTTCTTCTTTTATAGGAACACACCACTATTTTTGAAAATAGGCTCAATTTCTATCTTTCCAAATAAATTTTACTGTCTCCAATTCCTTTCAGCTGATTTCTGTGTCTGTCGGTAGCGTTTTTAGTTGCAGTTTAGCATGTGGTCCTGTTGGTTGTGTTGTCGGAGTTGGCCTATTTTCAGGCTCTGCGTAATACTATAGCATTATAGTATTATATTACGTAATACTATCAATTTCCTTGATAATTATGCCAGAATTAGAGTATAGTCTCTATATTGGCCTAAAATTCATAACTTTCCCTTTTCCAACAGTCTTACTAAATGATGTAACTACAGAAGAGTCGAGTTTTAAATAATTGAATAGATTATTTGAGTAATATGCTAATGGTCTATTTAGATTCAATGATCTACGTGCTATCACCAGACTCAGAGATTGACTGGATGGATTCAGAAACTCTAGGGCAGTTGGAAAACTGAGCCTATATTCAAAAATATTGGCATGTACCTTTAGGTTTCTTCTCACATATAGCACTAATGAAACACATGTTATTTATATAGCACCGTAAAAACCTCACACTTTTAGAAAAGGATTACAACTTGACTCTATGTGGTTAGTTGTGTTTTTAAAGAAACACAAATTTCCTTGAGATAATAATAACATGCACTACTTTAAGATTCTAAGCATTTTAGGTCTTATTTAGATCTTATTTTCTTTGACCCCTTTGTTTACTGTTTCACATGGAAAAGGCAAACCTTTGGCAATCCACTACATACATTCCATCTATTACATTGGTCTGTCAGTTTTGAATGCAAACAGCCAGTGTGTGTTTTTATGACCTCTTAGACTCATCGAATGAAGTCCAGGATCTTTTGTTTGTTTAGATTAAATATCTAAAAAGTCGCCATGTTTTGGTCAAAAATTACCAAGAAACTTAGTTCACTTTATTTTGGTGAATTAACGTTTTCTGCAGGTGGTGGATCATGCAGGGTCTGTGGAGGAAGGTGCTGCTCTTATCTTCACTCAGCTTGAGAGAGTTGTCAAACAGGTACAAACATATGCAAACAGGAAAACACAAGAGGGTGTTGTGGTTAATAGCATTTTTGTGCTTAATGTTCTTGCTTTAACTGATCGTGCACTTAGATATGATTTGATTAAAAATAACCCAGCTATAAAGAGCTTCGAAACTATTGGCAAGCACACATTATTTTAAACAAACAATGCAAATAGGGTTGCTTATTATTGTCAGCCTATATTTTGGGCTCAAAATGAACACACAACGAAAACACTTTACAATAAGGTTCATTAGTTAACCTAAGTTAACAAAACAATTTAACATGAACTAAGAATGAACAATACTTCTAAAGTGCAATACTTCTTTCAGCATTTACTAATGGATTACTAAAATCGTAAAGTTGTGTTTGTTAACATTAGATAATGCACAGTAAGCTAACATGAATTATCAACGATTGGTTGTTTTTATTATCTAATGTTAACAAAGATTATTAAATACTGTAATAAATGTATTGTTTGTTGTTTGTTTATGTTAGTTAATGCATCAACTAATGTTAACAATTGAGTGTTACCTTTACCTTTATGGAACAGAAAGTGTGTTAAACTAAAGTGTGTTGAGATAAACTAACCCAGCCACTAAAGTGAAAAAAAAACCTCTCTAACGCTTTGAAAATCACCCAAAGTTTGAGTAAAAAAAATATAAGCATTGTTTAGAGCGTGGCTCACTATTTTAAGGTTCCGAAGAGGACCGTATTTTATAAAGGAGATCCATAATGTTAAACAAAAGACATTTGTACAAGATGTGTCTCTTGTTCTTTAGGAGTTGTTAGGATTGGAGTTAGAAGAGAGTGGAGCGGTGGAGGAGAGAGAAGAGGAAGACTCTGGTGATGTGCTGTGGGATCTTCATGATGAGCAGGAGCAGATTGAGGCGTCCAGCAGGCTTGCAGCGCTGCTTCCAGATTCAGCTTCCAGAAGGCATGATGGCTTTGTTATTTTGTGTATTTTATCATAGCTGAATGTACATACAGTATATTATTATTATTATTATTACTATTATTATTAGAGCAACCAAATATGAAATATGACGGACGAATGGCAAAAAATGTGTTGAAGGTTGTTTCGCTTTCTTTTTTTTTTCTTTCTCAGTATGTCGACCGACTCAATGACATGGTAGCCGCCCCTCCACCCACCCCACCATTGCTGGTATCTGGTGCACCTGGATCGGGAAAATCACTTCTGCTTGCTAAATGGTTGTTTCATCTTAATTCTTGATATTAGGTATTTTTGCACAATGTACATACATTTTCACAGTCTAAACAATGTCATTTTCCGCAGGATAGAGTTACAGCAGAAAAACTCTCCCAACACGCTCATCCTGTATCACTTTACGGGACATCCTCTCTCTAGCAGCACAGATCCAGTCCTCATCATTAAGCGCCTCACAGTGAAGGTCAGACATTTTTGAATTTTGAATTCAGAATTTTTTTATGTAAATGCATGGACACACATGGACGTCTGCTCTCAAGACCCTCCTGAAACATATTTTCAATGATTGACACCACATAGTTAGGTCACATTCAAGGGTTTTATTATAGACACAATACAAGCATAGTTAACTAAATATAGAACTTTCCTCTGAATAAGTTCTCTTTCCCAATCGACCTTGTAGCTGCTCCAGCATTTCTGGTCTATTTCCGGTCTTTCGATGGACCCTTCTAAGATCCTCGAAGAGTTCCCGCGCTGGCTAGAGCGGCTGTCTGCACGTCACCATGGCAACATCATAATCATTATTGACTCCATTGACCAAATACAGGTTACACTTCCTCAAATAATCTTCCTCATTGCTGTGGTATTTTTGTGGTCTGTCATCATGTTTATCAATCTACGATGATGGAAAACGCCTACATTTATATGCGGGACCTTTTGTCTTTTGTTGTGGGAGTTAATAGTATGGATTTTTACCTTTTGTCGTTTTAAATATTTAGATATTAGATATTTGTTATTGACTAGATTGTTTGTGTATGACTTTTTTTGTGTGTTTTATTTGAAAAGAAAAAAAATGATAGAAAATAGTATAGCATTTTTATTTACCAGCCATTATTTTTTGTATTCCCCAGAATGCTGAGCGACACATGAAGTGGTTGATTGATCCTCTTCCTGCTAATGTGAGAGTACTGGTGTCAGTTAATGTGGAGACCTGCCCACAGGCATGGAGGTTTGTAATGCAAAAAAAACATTTAAAAACCTAATATTGCACATTCGTATAATATTACACACATGTAGACAATCACAAAACATGTTCTGCTCTTTAGATTGTGGCCCACGCTGCACCTAGACCCACTCGATCCCAGAGAGGTGAAGACTGTCATCAGCACAGAGTGTGTGAACAGTGATATCAAACTCACCAAAGATCAGGTAGGCATCCTTGTCCGTCTGTGTTCATATTTGCGTATGAATTTTGAGTATGGGTTTTGTCTGTATTGCTTGCAAACAGGAAAAGAAGTTGGAGAGACATTGCCGTTCAGCTGCGACATGCAACGCGCTCTATATCTCATTACTGGCGAGACTTGTTACGCAGTGAGTAGATTGTGAAATTGTGGTGTTTGTGGGTCTGTGGTATGTCAATTTTACAATTTTTTTGCAATGCCGAGTCGAACAATGACGATGTTGGACTGGCCCTTTCAACGTCTGAACCTCAACCCTATCGAGCTAATTTGAGGACAGTCGGACAATAACACCAAACAGATCTTTTGTACATTCAAAGAAAAGCCTTTGGCTTGAATTGCAGAAAGCATGGGATAACGTTACTGTTTCAGGAGTTTCATAAGTTCATAAGGTATATGGTGACGCTATGCCAGAGACATGCATGGCTGTAACTGCTACAAAAGGTAGACATACCAAATTTTTCATTTTAAAGGTGTATAAAACCTGTATGACTCACTTCATCTGATATTTGTTGTGCTCAGAGCAAACACCATGCACATTGTAAAATGAAATAATGTTTTAATAATGTTCTAATAATTTGTCCACCACTGTATATATTGTAGAATGTTAATTTTCAAAAGTGACAAAGGTATCATTTCATTTTGAAATTGACAAATTTCTGCTAGGCAAGCTTGGTTTAATACAAGTGAAACATTTATTGTACAATGTTTACAAAAAATAAATAAATAAATATATATATATGTATGTATTAAAAAAATGTGTGTGTGTATATATATATATATATATATATATATATATATATATATATATACATATATATATATATATATATATATAAATGTATATACATTTCTGTTAAGTAATAAGGAGGGGGTGGCTTTAGACCTACAGTAATCTTAAAACAGCCAGTAGTCTCTCTTTAGCACACCCTTTGTCTGATTTTATGTTTAATCTGTCAGCTCTAGATCTTCCTGGACATTGGAGAAGACTCTACAGCAGTGTGCATCGTGTCAAGATACAGTATCGCTATACAGACTGGGCCTGAAGGTGGCGCTAGACTCACTCAGCACAGATCGGGAAAAACACTTAATGAAAGAGGTCACCTATACAAAGTTAGCCGTCCGAAGAAGAGTATTGCTAAAAAAACAACTTATAACTTATGTGAATTTCTACTTCTGCAGTTATTGTGCCTCGTGTGTGCCAGTCACAACGGCATCAGTGAATCAGAGGCTTTGGAGCTGTTCCCAGACCTGAATTTTCCCGCTCTCACCTCAATGCTCCACAGTCTGGAGAGACTCCTCATCATTACCTACACCTGTGGTCTCGTTCGCTTTCAGCACCCACAGGTGTGTATGTCTGAAACTAACTGTTACTCTGAACTTTGTTGGGTGTATTTTAACGGAGGTAAATTAAAGGGAACTGGTTTGTGTAACTGAGTATCATTTCCAGGCATGTGAAGCGGTCAACCAAGAGTTTCTGGATGGGGGCAAATGTCGTGGATCCTACAGAGAGAAAATCATTCGGTTCTTCAGTGAACAGCTGAAGTAAGATTACTTAATGCAGTTAATGTGGATTTATGTGTGTTTCTGTATTCTCTGACCTGGGAAGAGAATTGTTTAAATCTGAGGAGAAAACAATTGCTGTGATTTCAAGGCTGAACACACTTAGAATCTGTAAATGAAAAGGTGATACTAATTACATGTATTTTATTTTATTTTAAAAATGTTTTATTGCAGAATAATGGCATTATAGTATTAGTAATATTTTACATTTATTTTGTATGTATTTGTTTTACAAATTTAAATAATAAAGTAAATTAAAAAATTTTATTGCAGTACAATTGTACTATTGTAATAGTAATATTTTATATATTTTTTGCAATATTTACCACATTTACAATATTTTGTATTGATTTATTTTACAATTAGTAATCATTATTATTATATGACAAATAGCTGCCATGTTGGATCGTTTTGTTAAATAATTTTTGTTGGTTCAGGCAAGAACGAGTGACATGGAGGGTGGCTGATGAATTGCCGTGGTTACTGCAGCAGCAGGAAGATCGAAGTAAACTTCAGATGAGTTTGCTTAACTTGTTTGTGTCCCAGAACCTGTACAAGAGGTACGTTCTTACGTTCCTGCTGTATCTCGGATTCTTGTGTGGATCTGTGTCTAAAATGACGTCTTGGTGCTGATGTGCGTTCTCAGGGGTCATTTCTCTGAGCTGCTGGCACACTGGCAGTTTGTTGGTAAGGATAAGTGCTCAATGGCGACGGAGTATTTCGACTCATTGAAAGACTTTGAGAAGACCTGTGAGAGTGAGCAGAGCATGAGCCAACTGGCGAACCTGTACGAGACACTGGGCCGCTTCCTCAAAGACCTGGGAATGCTCAGTCAGGTGATACAGACCGAAAGACTGATGATCACCTCCGTTTCGTTTTGAAGTGTGCGGAAATAACGTGTATGTGTTGTATTTAAGGCGGTGGCCCCCTTGCAGCGATCCTTGGAGATCCGTGAGACGGCTCTGGATCCGGACCACCCAAGTGTGGCTCAGTCCCTGCACCAGCTGGCAGGGGTTTACGTTCATTGGAGGAAATTTGGAAACGCAGAGCAGTTGTACAAACAAGCTATGGAGATTTGTGAAAACGCTTTACGGCCCTGAACACAGCACTGTGGCTAGAGAACTAGACTCACTCTCACTCCTCTACCAGAAGCAAAACAAGTACAGAACATTTTTTTAATTCATATTCCATTACGCAGCTATTGCAGAAGCTTTGTTCCAAGTCCTAGTGAGATGCCTTGTTTAGTTTGTAAATACTGTATTTTATTGGTCATTTCCTATCTGTAAGACTATAAGATGTTTGTTTTCTATTTGCAATTACTAATTTTACAAAATGACATCCTTCATTCATTCTTCTGTTTTTTGATTTTTTTATCTAGATATGAGCAGGCCGAGAAGTTGAGAAAGAGGTCGGTCAAGATCAGACAGAAGACGCACGACAGAAAGGCCACATGGTAAGGAAAGGCCAAATAATAATTTTAGCCACTTTTGTTTCTGATTTGGTCCCACTCAAATAACAGCATCTCTTATACAGTATTTGCTTGTGTTGTTTTTAGTATGGTTTCGCTCTCTTAAAGCGACGGGCACTGCAGTTAGAGGAACTTACTCTTGGCAAAGACTCAGCTGATTGTGCCAAGACTCTAAATGAGCTTGGAGTGCTTTATTACCTGCAGAACAACCTGGAGTGAGTAAATCTTCATTTCTGTGCACACCACACATCCTGAACTGTGCAATGCAGATTTTCAGTCATGGATAATGAGAAAAACTAATCTAAATCTAATCTACAACTGTTTTAGTAGATATTTTTGCATTGTTGGGGTATTGTTGAATTCTTTTTACTAAATATTTTGGACATATTTTTTCAGGCTGCTCAAAAACATGTTCAAAAAAACAGTAATATTTGCACTGTATTCTTCCCAATGAGTGGGTTAAGCAGGGTCTACTTCTTCTACATGCCTGTCATGGGAGTTGTTTTCTTTGCAACCAAAGTAGCACCTTAACAGTCGTGTCTTGGCCCCACATGATGTGTATTGATCTTCCAATGAGCTCTATGAGCCTCTGTGGCATTTTCTTCATCATGGTGATGTCCAAAGTTAACACAACATACCCGAGAGACAGGTTGGTTCTTCTATCTCTGTACATTTTCAGTGTACAGGTGGAGCTAAATGAGAGCACACATCGAGTTTGCGTTTCCTCTTTCAGATCTCTCTGCAAAGTACGGCTTCCTCAAAGTTTCAGATGGTGTCATATATATATATATCAAACCTGTCACTGTGCCTCGCCAAGACTATAATACTCATGTTTTTGTGTAGGTGGAAGTGTTTATGAGCTTTGCACTGCTTTGTGTGCAGGGGTAGCTGGCGTAACCAGTATCTTTTTATTTTATTTTATTTTTTAATAATCACCACCTACTCTCAGAGTTTTCAGAGATTTAGAATTTGCATTTTCATCCAGCCTGTATTAATGTTTTTTGAACCAGTCATAAAAAAAAAAAAACATCTCTTGTCTTGAAAATGGTTTAAATGTCTTCCTTGTGTAATATACTCAATAGACAAAAAGACTTACTTTGTTGTTGTAAACTATTCTTATATTTTAGTACTTTATTAATAATGCACATTTTCCATTTGCATTTATATAATGAGAATTTGAACGTTTTTATCACCTAGTGCTGCAAAAATGTTCTTGACCTGTTCCTGGAGATGCGCCAGCGTGTGCTGGGACCGGATCACCCTGACTGCGCCCAGTCTCTGAACAACCTAGCTGCTCTTCACAGCGAGAGGAAAGAGTACGAGAGTGCAGAGGAGCTGTATGAAAGAGCACTTGACATCCGTAAACTCGCACTCGCACCAGATCATCCTTCTCTCGCCTACACCTCAAAACACTTGGCCATGCTTTATAAACGCAGGGTGAGAAACCGCATGGAAAGAGCCACAACTTACAAGCACTGCAGAACCAGTAGCAAACAAGTGGCGATTATGCATACAGCCATTCTGCAATGTTGTGCTTTTGTCTTTTTAATTGTCTGTCTGTTTGTGTGTATGACAGGGGAGGCTGGAAAAGGCAGTTCCTCTATATGAACTGGCTCTTGAAATCAGAGAGAAGAGCTTCCGGGCCTAAACACCCCAGTGTTGCCACCGCTTTAGTTAACCTTGCAGTGCTCTCTACTGCCAGCTGGTGAGAAACATTTGGTCTTTCCATTGTAAAACTATCCAGTTCGTTTCTCTGATAATTTGACTCTTTTGATGTGTGTTTGTGTTGCAGAAGCAGCACAGTGATGCTTTGCCTTTATACGAGCGTGCTCTAAAGGTATATGAGGACAGTCTTGGCCGACTGCACCTCGTGTTGGAGAGACTCTGAAAACCTGGCTGTACTCCAGGTTAGCCATGTTTTCTTAACTCGGCTGTGCCAGTTAGATTCACAGTACATTCAACAAAAGTGTTAGGCAGCAATTAAGAACTTGTGCTCATAATGATTACAGTGCAAGGACAATATTGCATTAATTTGACAGTTTTGCGCGTTAACCTACGTTTGGCATCATGTGGAATCTTTACAAGGTTTCGAAATTTTCGAAAAATCGAGGAAAAGTAACTGTATCTGCAAACCAGAATTGTGTGACTTGGGCCGGAAATAACCACGTAGCAACAACCTCCATAACACCCTATTACACTCTTGCTTTCAGCTATGAAGAGGGAGATTTCGAGAAGGCTGCTGAACTGTACAAGCGAGCAATGGAAATAAAGGAGGCAGAGCCATCTCTGGTGTGCGGTAAAGCCCCCTCACATCACTCATCTAAGCGAGCGATACCATGAGCTCACGAAGCCCCCTTACCTCACACTTCAAGGTGACACCTGAGCCTCAACATTTACCAATGTCAACTCTTACCTCTATTAATGAAGCCATATTGGCCACACTTGATGTGTTCGGGCATGTGCTTGAAGTCTAGATGCAGCAATCAAATACTTGCATGGTAAGAAAACATTGATTCGACATGGTTTTCAATCCTACTGTAATTTACAGTATGTATCAGTGTTTTAATGTGTCATAAGTTTTTTTTCAATGCAGCACTTCATAGCTTCCAGCATACCAATGACATTTCGGATGCACTGGTGTGTTAAGCGTAGTAGTGTTTAGCAAAGTGACTATTATCAGAATTGTGTTATTTATGGAAGGACACCTCAGAGTAAGAAAAAAATGACTGTTAGAATGCATTTGGAAGATATAAAGGCACGAGAGATACTGGAGTTGTGAGACCTGAATAAGATGTCCCAATTGCAAGAACTAAAGTCTAAATTACAAAACATTAGGTTTTGGAAATGATTTGAAAGTTGCAATAAGGAGAAAAATTGTAATTACAAGATTATGGCGTTATAATTATGTACTGAAGGCACAATTGCAAATAACGTTGCTATAAGATTTGAAGTCATTTGAGAGAAATAACATTGTAATGTGAATTTGGGTAACATTTACAAAAACATACATTTGCAATCGTGATATATGAAAATATGAAGCAAAAAATAATTGCATATCAAGATATGAAGCTGCAGTTACAGAGTGTGAAGCTGCAACGTCAATAGTGCAATGATCTTGTGGCAAAAGGTCATAGTAATGAAGCATGATTCATTGCCAAATATTACTTATAAGCTCGAGTACAAATTGAATGACTTGGCTAAAGTTCAAAATGTTGGTTGCAAAAAATATAACTACCTTTTTAGTATTTCATGACGATGTCACTGTAGCGGCCAATGTATCCGCTTCTTCCAAAGCGCTTTTCACTTGCATGGTACAAAGCTTTTTGGAAAAGCTGACGTGTGACCAATTTCAGACGATTATTTTCAGATGTCTAGCAAAAGTCAAGCATAATGAAAGTTTACATTATGTGAGAATTGCAATTCAATGCTTAGTTTTTAAATGTAAAATATGTGGTTCAGGGTCTCGGCTCCCTCCTGAGATCTGTGAACTGCTTCCTGTCATGCAAAGTAACTTTTATCATCAGAATTCAGAATTGTAAATTGCGCAGCATTACTGAAGGACAGCGGTCATGTATAGCAATACAAAACACTATAAAATCATATCAAAATACAGGTAATAAAGGCTGATTTTATTGTATTCAGTATTTTATTTATTGTGTAGGCGTCACATTTTTGAGAAGAAGCATTTAAGCGGTTCAGCACCACAGAACTCAGCATGTGCAATAATTCTATTTGTTGTGATGCACAGTGACCGTGTCTGTATGTGTTGTTTAGTTTATACAGTGACTGTTAATCTGAAAAGATGCGCCCATATGACTTTTTGACCCATATTTTTGTATTTGGAAATGGTACTGCTGTTTTTTTTTTTTTTTTTTTTTGAACTGTGTGAATTGTCTCTGTGAAATACCTTGCCATATCGCTTCTATCTAGTTTTCATGGTTACCCGTTTACTTAGGAGACGTGTATAATGAAAAAATGTAAAATACTAAATTGATGCAAAACAGTGGATATGCCGAACTCTAATTTTTGAACGCCTTGCAAATACTTGTAGGTGCTTAAAAACTATTTGAACGGTGCTAAACGCGTGAATCGGCGAACGTGCCTCATTTTTTTAGCGAAATTGTCTTTGGACTGTTGGAGGCTAATTATGTCATAATTTACTTCCATTAAGGTTTGTATTACATCACGTTGTTGTCGTCATACAATTTCCGCCGGTCCTTTAGAGATGTTTTTATACACTGCCAAATGAGGTCCGTTTTATACCCAAATTCCTCTAATGCGCATCGATCCATGTACAAAATATTGTTTATTGTCTGCCAATAAATGCATAATTGAATGAAAATAAGAGTCAATCGAGATTTTGACACCTATCGCAAGGCTTCTTCATAATGAAGTAGTTTAAATGCAGGAAAAGCAAAATGGAATGTAACAACAATAAATGTATTTTTATTTGCATTATTACAATGTCATACCATTCGACAAAGCAGTCAGAATCGGGCCGATGATGAAATGATGTTCTTTAAAACGTCTGGCTGGGGCGTCTACAAGCACGTTCAGATTTAGACGCGAGGATAACATTTAGATGTGTGACTGAAGTTGTAACGCTTTCTGTCACATAGCTGTTAAACAGTTATTTAAAAACAACAAACAAAAAAATCTTTGAGATTTGTTCTGTAAACCATTCTGTGACAACCGTGAAACATTAACATCAGCAGTATTAAGACTTTCTTGGTTGAAGTAAACCTGTAAACATCTTGAGTGTTACAGGCTGCTTGCAAAACCAGTATAAATAAAAAAAAAAACACTAAACCCAAGCTCATTCATTATGAGACTTCGGATGTTAAATGTAAGTACAAAATAATGAGTTTGTCTTTGTAGTGTGTGAAAAGGAAAAGTTTCTTCTCTGAGTTCAAGGACGTCATTTTCCTTTTTGTTTGTTGTTCCTTTACATCTTTCTCATCTGAGCCATTAGCTCTTCTAAACTCTGATCCGCTTCCTCCACCGCTCTCCCCTGATCCTCCATCCTGGCAAAAACAAAGAACACATGTATTACACATACACGGTAATTAAGAGACGATATAATTGATTAATTATAATTATTACCAAGGCTGCATTGCATTAATAAAAAGACTAATTGTCAAATATTATTAACTTTAAAATAAAATGTGAAAATGGCATTTATTTGTAATAAAAATCTTTTGTAACATAAATGTCTTTCGATTTTGATTAAAGCATCCTTGCTGAAAAGTATGACTTTATTAAAAACGAAATTTTAAATGTTATTATTAATTATTTATCAGGTAAATGCTTTTTTTTTTTTTTTCACAGGAAGTTTGAGCTATTATTAATCATATTAGCATCTAACCCTAAACCAAACCTGAATCAAATATTGTCAAACGTTTAATCAAACGTTTAATTAGATCGAAATTGATCCAAAGACAAAAATGGGTATTGTTTTGGTTTTAGGACAAAATGGGTATTGTTTTGGTTTTGATAACTTGATGAAATGTTGACTACTGTATAAGCACACACACAGGTTTTAGAATTTGAAAATACTTCCATGTATATATTTATATTCATATAATTGATATTATTTATACATTTTGTAAACACTTAAACATTTTTCTTAAAGGTATAAGTGCATGTGTGGGTGTATAAATGTACACAGTGCACACTATGCAAACAAACACTTTTATTTGCCGCTACTAAAATATTATAAATGCAACTTTTTTCACTCTGTTAAAGTGTTAAAGAACTCAGTGGCTCGAACTTTCTCGCAGGTATGGTGGTGTAGGCTACGGTAATGCCCTCGGGCAGATCTGGTACCGGTCCTGATGCGATCCTGAAGCTCTGCCTCTGACACCTCAGACTGTGACAGCCAGCTCAATGCCTGGCAGGAAACAACACCGTGTTCAAGGTTACATAACATTTAAAGCTTTTCGTTTTATGAATGAGGAATGTGATTTATGCGTGGAATGCCAACCCCATTCATTGTCCTCGTGCACCACTTCCTTCTTCCTGTAATACTTCCTGCTTTGGTCGCTTCCGCTTCTTTTTCTGGAGTAAGGAAGGAATAACACGTCACATACTGGTAGTATTAATACCAACTGGTTATCATAATATGCCTTTTTACATCCTAGATTGCACAACGTGCTAAGAAACAGTTGTTGTTACTAATTAAAGGGAAAAATGTTTTGATAATTAACAATGTTCTGGTTAAATAATATTTATTAATCAATAAATCTCCCTTTGAATGGTACGGCAGTAGTACTGCAAAAATGAGTATGTTTGTATTTGTAGGAGCGCCACCTTGTACTCGCCCTGCTGTGTCGTCTGCAGTGTCTGTCGTCACACTGTGGGTTGGCCTTCATTGTCATGCTTGGGAAGAAATCCTGCATGGCATTGTAGCCCAGGTAATAAACTCACGGTCCCAAACCCCAGCAAATACCTGGAACACAGATAATTAAGTAAAATGAGTTCAATAATTTAAAAGAAATTTTTAAATAATACATTTGCTTAATGTTACTTTTTTAAAAGAAACTTGGGAATGGGGAAAAAAAAACCATTAAAATTATTTTAATATTTTCATGAGCTGATATTGTGGTTAGGGTTCAGGACAGCCGCTTCCCAACTGAAAGCACCCACAAATTTTATTTATATATAAATTACAAATATTTTGAATATTACTGTGGGTTTAATTTGACAATAAAAAAATCTATGACTTGAACACTTAAGATCTGAATGCCTTTAAATGTGTTTTTTTTTTTTTTTTTTTGGTTGTGAGACAGCAGTTTGCACCAGTTCTGTAGAATAGTCACCACATTATATGGTAAGGTTAGGAAGCTGGTATAGTGGTCTGTTGGCATCTCCACGTGGTTCTGTTTGGTACTGCAGCTTGGACTTGTTAGAAAACGATCTAGCAAATGTGGTATAATATCTTTCTCACGGTTTTTGCTGTTGTACTGTATACATAAATTTTAATTATGAAAAAAAGCCTTATCTTTTACCTTCTTGGTAAAACCCTTTCTGTGAAAAATATAGAATGTAGCTTTCTCAGAAAATATAGAATGTAGCTTTGTGAATAGTCCTCAAACTTGAGCAGTTATTTTTATTTAAATTGTGACGTCTTAATATTTCTGGACTAAATCAAACTGTGATGCATGTTAAAATTGTCAGATGTGGCACTCATGCAATATAAAACGTGATATGTTTTTTATATCATGTATGGATCTGTCAGTGCAGTGCTTCAGTCAACTAAGTGTTGGTCTTAAAATATTTCTAACAATTTAAAGTTTATACTCATGAATACTAACGGCTTGCAGCAAAAGAAGCGGGCATGTTTTAGTGAATGATACTAAAAGGCCTTTTAAATGCTAAAACGCCTAAATTATCACCATGCAGTTAAACCAGACCATGGAAATTTACAGTATGCTTTATCGATATTAAAACAGCATGATTTAGTCTGTGCTGAATCATCAGGATTGCGCGATGGTCTTACTTCAGGACATTCTGCACAAGGAGCCCAGCGAACTACTCCCATTGTGGTGGGCAGACTGCAGCAGCATAAACCCCATCTCTCTTCAGTGTCTTCTCTCGCCGGATATTTGCAGCCACTACGAGAGGAGGTGCACACTGACACACACACACACACACACACACACACACAGATCAATGTTTCAACCTAACTGACACTTGGCAGAAATTACCAGTGTTTTATGGTTTATGGCACAGATTTGAGAATAAGCATATGAAATAGTTTTAACATTATAATTCATATTCAAGACACACAGCATGTGTTTTGGGAGTGAGCGTAGCTTACATACAGCGGTGTAAATGTGTTAGTTTCTCCAGGGACGATGGAGCTGGATGGTGTCCAGAAACGGCATTCCTCACTGACGCCTGACTCTATCCAGATCTCACCAGCTCATTACATGCCTGTAGGAGAGAAACAAACCAGCAAATAGCTGCCGCAGTGATTGTGTGGGAATTAAGTTAAATATTTTCAAAAATATAGAAAAAGGATTAATGATTAAACATATATTTGTATATATTAAAATGAGTTCATACGGTCAAAAGCCAAAAACGTGGACAGTATTAATAGCCATCCGAGCCTCACAAGTTGTCTACACACAACTGAGGACCAAATCCACAGGCTTTCCTCCTCAAGTCCTCCATATTAAAAACACAAAGCAAACATTTTTTTATATAGCCAAATTTAAAAAGGGAAGGGAAAACTGGAGAAAAAAAGTGATCACCTAATGCGTCCATGAAATGCGTGAAGTTGTTCATCGTGGTGATGTTGTAATTGTGGGTCTCAAAAGCAACATCTGGATTAATGTTCCTATGCAGGAAAACACAGTAGTAGTATATTTTATCACGCCAGCATCTTAAGCTTTTCACAGCAAAAACAATAATACAAAATCAAACAAGCAATAGTTGTATTACACAAGATTTTTTACATTAACGGCTATAATAATTTAAAACCTTCCTGGCAAAATTATATTAAATTCTTTAAGTGAGTTTGCAGGAAAACTATTAAAATGGGAAATATCAACTAAATTTCACATTTTTAATCCACTCACATTTAGTTAAAATATAAATGGAGAAAAAGGAGGTTAGTGAACAAATAAG
Organism: Puntigrus tetrazona; assembly: GCF_018831695.1. Taxonomy (NCBI): domain Eukaryota; kingdom Metazoa; phylum Chordata; class Actinopteri; order Cypriniformes; family Cyprinidae; genus Puntigrus; species Puntigrus tetrazona. The sequence continues at coordinate 60,886 of NW_025047688.1, read as the reverse complement.
GTTAATGCAGATTAACCTAGTTTTGAAAACCATGATATAATGTTTTGCGCTTTTTATTTCTTTAGACTTGACTCAGAAACATCTTGATGCTAACTAAACATTTCTTCTTATTATCAATGATAAAAATATTTATTTATTTGAATCTCGATATTAATCGTTGCTGTAAGACTATAAAATGTGGTGAGTGTCACTTTCTTTGATCATTCTGCTGCTATATTTACCAAGAGTGTGTTCCTGCAGCCTCAACTTTACTGAGCCCTGCCTGGTGTGGCTGGAAGAAGAGCGTGGTTCCATGTTGGCTCAACTCCACCTTATCATAGTCGAACAGCAGCAACTGCAGTAGGAAGAAATCACAGACACAGCAAAAAGAGGCATGACACAGTCTGTTACTGCAGAGCCAAGGCATACGTCTCTGGGGGTTATGCTGTTGGCTTCTCCTGTACTCAGACTGGAACACACGCCAAAAAGAATGCACCACCAATTGTACATTAACTACAAGATTCCACAGACAGACAAATCTGTGCGTTTTTACATTTGGTTGATTTGTGCTTTATAATATTCTGATTCATATATTGAGGAATGAGGGACAAAAGGTGCATTACTTACCAATGCTACATCTGGTGAGCATTTCTGCAGTGACACTCTCCACTCCTCCAACTCCCACCACTGCCACAGCATACGAGCGGATTTTCTGAGAATGACAGCAGGTGGATATTGCTCATCTAAACACGAGCAAGCAGTTATCATCAATACACAAGTGTCAGAAATAATAAATACGCATGTTTACTCTCGTAGTCTTGAACTATGCCTATCCTTTGAGAGTGCCATTAGACGACTGGTGAGATATTAAATAGAGAATTTAAGTGACGAATTTAGTCTCCCATACGTTCAAAAAAAAGTAGTAAAATAAACACAGCAACGTCAAAATGCTCACCTATATGGGTTCTGAGTCTACGACTTCAGCACTCATTTTATCAATTTTTGGTCTGAGGTGATGTTCAGCATCACTTTGCTTCTGTTTGGATTTAATTAGTTCGTTTTCTAACTCACGGATTCGCAGCTTCAGTTCCTCAACGGTTTGCCATTTTTTCTTTGCAATTCCTATACTGTAACAGAAGAGCATGAGTTGAAATTATCCGATGGGGAAAATAAAGCACGCCAGCGGTGGAAAATTAATGTGCACACGTCCGCACTGTTATGAAATCAGCTGGCGAAGAGTGTGTCTGGCAGATATTGGAGCCCGAGTGAAAACATAAAACTCCAGGAACGAAAGTTCCCCAGTGAACGAAGTTCCCGCAAATTCGTACTACTGGTTTAAAAACATAATACACCACGCGATAACGCATCATCCATTACAGTTTTGTGAACCAATTAAAATTAAAGGATTTGATTGAGTAAAACTAACTCTTTACGAATCGCGCGCCTCTTTGTGTAACTATGGAAACAGCCTCTAAAACGCGGTTAGTATTTCGAGAGAGAAGTAGTACACTCATTTCTAAATGTACATAGAGTGAAATATTAGTCGAATTTAACTATTTCTTGAATTTGTGACAATACTGTCCTCCAGTCCTGTGGGTGGCGGTCTGTTTTTGAATTATTTCTCCCATTTTATCAAAGGAACAGAAGTGAAGCGGAAGTTATTCTTCCAGAGCTGATGGGCGCGAATGATTTCGAATACAGTTCCGCAGTCATATATTTTCAAAATAAAATACAGGCAGATTAGCAAATTAATGAGCTTGCTATTTATGCAATACTTGTTCCATGTGTTTCTGTGGAGAAGTGATACAAACTAAGCTGAAATGATTTATGTCTTTTTTTAAAAGTTCTGGTAAACAAGATTTTACTCAGTCTCGCTATGAATTCTTCATTTTATTGTATGAGCGTTTGTTTTGGTTGTTTTATTTTAATGTTAAAAAGGCACAAAATAAGTGCTAGAGGCTACTTAGAGTTCTAATGTTTGACTTTGTCTTATTGGCCTTGTTTATGAGAGAATCAAAACAATCACACAAGTGAGAATCGATTCAGATAATCAGCCACAATTATAAATAGAATCCAGTTTTTTGTTCGATCTCTGCATTTAATTGCTATTTGCTTTTATTAAACCTAATAAAAATAAAAAATACAACATACCGTGTTTATACTGTATATTACACTACAGAATACTAATGAGATTGTGGCAGACCTTTACATTTGTTTAATGATGGCTAAATCCTTGTATGTTTCTTTCCATGTAATGTAGGTCATATGCCACCATGTCAAAGACAACAAAGAGGCATATATTGTAGAAATTTATTTAGCGCAATGGACAGAAGAAGCGATCTGGCTCTCAGGCCTATAAAGTGACCATAACATATCTTTCTTGATAATATATGTCATTAAGAAGACTATATCATGATATCCTAAAATAACCTTAATGGTTCTATGGCTTCGTTTTTGTTATATAATTGCCATGCTCGTCACAGGCAATAGTGGAACTGCAGTCAGAGAGAAATATATATGCAGACGTTGGGTGAGGAAGCTGCTCTTAGGCTGGACCACAATGACAAGTCCCTGTTTGTTTTCAGTGGCTTCTGGCAATGCGTTTGATCACTGCAGGAGGTGCGTTGTGGATTTTCACTTTTGTAGTATTGTGTGATTTAGCCCTTCAATTCTTTCTTGTATATTTACATAAAATGTGCTTTGTGTACTTAAGATCTCAGTTAGTGATAAACTTTTGAAAAAATTTTCCTCTATAATCAGAGTATTCATACAACAGGAAACAATAAGTCTCTAACTAATAAATTGTAAATGAACTAAGTGCTGGCAGGTTTAATACTATAGCTTACACCACCAGTCAAAATTCTTAATGTTTTTATTTTTTTATTATTATTATTATTATTATTATTATTTTGAAGATTTCTTATCTATTCACAAGGTTGCATTTATTTGATCCAAAATACAGCAAAATCCACTATGTTGTGAAATATCTTTTATAAAATAAAGCTTTCCTATTTGCAAATGTTTTTCAAGCTATAATTGAATAAACAGAATTAAATTACATTTGAATATATATTTATATAGAAATCTGTTACAAAAATATTTAATAATTACTGCTTTTTGCTGTATTTTGGATCCAAAAATGCAGAAGAGAAATTCTTAAATTCTTCAAAAAAAAACTTTTTATTATGTTGTGTCTTTATAAGTATTTCTGAAATAAACACTGACACTTAATTAAACACTTATAAAATATATATTTATTTATATTTTGTCAGGATAATCTTTGCCAAAGTTTATTAGGCAGCTAACCTAACATTTTTGTAAACAAATGTTCCCGTAACATTAATGTGACTGTCAGTATTCTTGCATTGTTAATAAACATATTTACAAAACTGCTGTATTTGCAGCTAGGATGCAGAATCGTGAGTCCTCTAGTAGTGCTGTTTTGTCTGCAGAAGCAGAGATCGTGCCCAAGCAGAGCGGCCACCTGTAGTACAACATGGCCATGGCTGATGTCACGTTTCCTGCACCAGCCTTGGCAAAGAGGCGGGTAAAGGAAAAAAACATTTGATGATTAAGTCTAATATACAGTTGTTTCTCCACATCTTTTGCATATAAAGTAGGACACAAACAGTAAAATACATTATGAAAGTGCGTTCTGTTGTTCTTATAGAGTGAAGTAGTGGATCTTGTCCAGCTGTGGGTGGACAGGTCTACCACGTGATCTCAATGTATCTGTTACTCACCTGGTAGCGGAGTGAAGTAAAGAGACAAAAATGCCCAACCTTGGCTGCAAGCCTTGAGAAGCCATTTTTGCCCAGCTGGTAAACATGCTGGGAAAAGTCTCAGGACGATAGCATCTGTGCTGCAGTGTAGTACTATGGGTATACTATAGGATATCCATTGCACATACGTTTTTATTTTTTTGAATTCACATCATTTAATCTTCAAACAAAATACCTTCTTTTCCCCAACATCTTCATACCCCAACAGTGTTTTCCATCACTCTGAACTGAATATGAGACTATCAATGTCCAGTACTGGCTGCCCACGGAGGTGTCGTGGCGGACCTCTGCACCTTGGGCGCTAAAAAGAGGGTTTCAGAGTTGTATGACCAGAATGAGCAAATACACAGGGCAGCTCAAGATGAATGAATGTACTCACCTCATTTGTCAGGTAGACCCACCCAGGTGGCCCCATTATCTCCCATTAAGTATGTTTTAGGATACAGTCTAGTGTTCTCTTCCTCCGAGCCTTATCGTTGCATTTCAGGTCAAGTATGAGTTCGCGGAAATGGGCGTATACTGTGTGTCACTGCACTGGCTTTGTTTGACAGCATAGAGAAGGAGCTTCTGTCAGGATGAAGACAGGTATGTTGTGAGCGTGGAAAGAAGAGGGCAGAGAGAAGCTTGGGAAGACCCAACACCTCCTCCTACAGGACCCAACTTAGAGCAAAGAGAGATAGAAGTAAAACACTTTTAGCCGTTGTACTGAAGTCACAATTTGTCATACATTGTTTTGGGACGAAGGTTTCGTGTATGTATTTCTTTGTATACATTTATTTTGTGGAAGGTCCCTCACTTGCCCAGGATTAAGCCATATTTCCAATATCCCAGTATGAATGTCAAATGGCTTAGGCCCTCACCACAGCAGAATCAGCCACCAGGACTCTGATCAGTTGATTCTTTTGACATCACTGTTTGTGAGTTGATGACCTGTTGGATGGCTGTAGGTCAGTTTGTCTTAAAGCGATGCTTAAAGTTATGCATTTGGGACATTGCTAATCCTAAGGATTAAAGTGATATCCTTTGAATTTTGTGCAATTTAAATGTGAATCTGGAAGGAAAAAAACTGATAGTGACCCTTTTTACTTTTTTCCCCTTGCAATTATATCTGTGGCCTATCAGGAAAAACTGGAGAGCTACGGCGAGGATGGTGAACTCTGCTGGAGGCTGCTTCAACCAGCCCAGCCAAGACCCCTTTTACATAGTGATGGGCAGACCAGACCAGTGTCAAAGTCTTTTTCTTGACAAAGCCACTCCTGGAGTCAGTCTAAATCCATATCAGGTAACTAGATTTGCAAGATGCAAAAGGTAGTGAGTGTGCTATTAAATTTATCATTGCAGACAATATGTGGTGTTGTTTAACAATGTGGGAAATTATAGAATCGTCGTTACATGAGTCTAGACTAGTGTGTGTGTGGCACATTTTAGAGTCACGTTCTTTCACTGCATGATTCAGTTATTAAACCATTTAGAATGATGAAGTGTCTTTCAAAGAAAGCTATTCATTCAGCAGCCATGTTGCAATGCCTCTTTGTTCTCTCAAGAATATCAATCAATCAATCAATCAATCATTTTATTTATATAGCGCTTTTAACAACACAGGTTGCATCAAAGCGCTGCTACGATATAATAACCGAGGATATATAGTAGCGAAGTGACAATTCTTACTAAGCTGAAGATGATCTGCGTCAATTTATCAGCGACAATCACAGAAGTTAAGTATCCCCAACCAAGCAAAGCCAGAAGGCGACGGGGAATAGGGGAATCCTGCAATCTAAAGGCTAGGCGAATAAATGAGGGCTCAAACCCATCTAAAAACTGTCTGAAATAATACATGGTGTAAATACATCTTCATACAATTCGGATGAATACAATAGCTTCTGGTGTTTCATCTGTTGATACTGATTTAATATGCTTAGTAACACCCTAAATGTTTTCTATTCTAATTCTAACAATTAAATGTAAGAATGCATAATGCATCAAAGCAAAAGGCTCTATAAAAACAAAAAGGTAATAAAAGGTAAAAGTCTATTTAAAATAGTTTAAAAATATACATTTTGATCAGTGTAGACTATATATTCTCCAGACCCCATATGGCTGTGTACACGGTGGTTGCTGGACAGTTTCTCCCATGGTTCCTTGCTCCCAGAGGATGCCTCTTTCACCCCTCCTTCGCCACTCCCGCCCGGCGCTGTTGACATGCCTGCTCCTCCTTCGGCTGCCTCGGGCCTCAGACCACCTATGGCTCCTCCTCCTGCCCCTAGTCCAGGCACTTAAGCCAAACCCAGAGGAAGACCTGCTCTACTTGATACATGGGAGAATGACCAGACTGTGGGTGAGTTGATAAATATTTAAACCCTGCTCTGACTACCACCTGCTCCGTCACCTTATTCTTCCCTGCCTGTGTTTCCCATGGTGGGGCTACCCTCAGGCCACCAATAGTACCAACCCAGTGAATGACGTTTTGCTTCAGAGCCACCTGCAGTGAAGGACTCCACGTGGTTGAGACCTTCAGAGGGTAGCCTTTTTTTGCGAGGCGTTTTATCTTGGTTAGTTTTGGAGCTGGGGCTGGTCAAAGCTCTCAGAGCTAGTCTTAGAAGCTAGGAAGATCTTTCAGTTGTAGCTCTTGAGAGCTGTGGCACATTATGCTACTCGTGCACCACATGCTGGCTGCACTGTGATATGGAATACAGTAGATGGGGTTATGACAGATATGGCTGGTAAGTTAACATTTAGTCTGTCATGTAGACAGGATCATTTTGTGATTTTATTTATTACTAATGTACTGTGTTTGTGTGTGTTCAGGCCATGTGTGGAACAGCAGTGTGTTTTTGCCACTTGCCTCCTCATCCTCTATTCCTCCAGTAGCTGTGAGAGAGGCCTCTCCTCTCAAGATTGTGTGCTGTCTGTCAGTCAGTTCACTGGAGCTGACCAGAGTCTCATTCAGCTTGCCAAACATCACAGAGGCGGAGTTAGATTTTTGCTCACGGTTGTGTATATCTCCCTCAGCAAAGTGTATGATGAACAAAAAATAATATCTCAAAATGTTTTTTCTTGGATGGATATTAGAATTAGACAATATTTTTGCTGAGTGTTGTTATTGTGCTAATATCTTTTGAGGACCACCATAGACAGCTGTCTTCTAAAGTTTTAGTTCACACTAAAAAAAAAAAATATTTTTCAAGAAGCTTAAATTGATTTTTAAGTGCATTATTTATGAGTCACTAGCTGTATCTGAAGTGGCATGATGTATTATAATTACCTCATACTCCAGTATTTCTCAGTATTTCTTTTCCCAGGACCAAATATCTAAACATCCTTAAATCAGATGTATTTATGATCCAAAAGTAAAAGTTGAACACTATCTTTTTTCTTAAAAAGGAAGTAGCTTATCTTTAAAGGGTCATGAACTGAGTATAATGTACCTGCCAGTAATTTGAGATACAAATTGTGGTTATCTTTTCTTTAAAACCCATCTAGTAAACATCAACATAAATTGCCAGTCTTTTTGATGTTAAAGTTTTGGCTAACATTATAAAACCTCAGAGAAGAGTACAAAAATAAAAAGGTAATTGTAAGCCTTTAAAAAAAAAAAAAAAAGAAGAAATTTATTCAATTTATTTAATTTTATTCCATACATTTTTTCTTTGCCGAATTTTTTTATAAAATATTTAAAACCAACTGCAATTTTATTATTCAGAATTATAAGCATTTATAATAATTTTTTTTAAATTTTGTATTTACCTTTTTCTAGGCTAATCTAATGTTTTCCTATTTCTCTGCCCTCGCATCTGTCTCCCCAAAATTATTTCAGGATTACTTTTATGCGGACTGCTAATCAGAAAAAGAAAGGAATGCTGTAGCCAGCACTCATTTGAGTATCAGACTCCTGAGGCACAAAAGTACCAGGCTGCTCAGGAAATGGGAGTCTACCTGCAGTCACAATCCAGCACAGGTTTTAGGTCAGCCAGAACAGGGAAGCGTGCTGATGAGGGGCGATACCTGGATTGACCAGCCTCCACTCCAGGTCAGTCAAGTAGATTTATAATGGACCTTAATCACAAGTGCCCATCAAGCGGTATATCTATTCTTAGTTGATATTCAAAATCCACACTCTTAATCTACGTTATACTTTCTAAGATTAAAAACTGTGGCAATACAAATGGATACAAGTAATATAAATAAATGAAATCAAAATGTAGCTCATATTTACTATAGTGAAACTATGGTTTGTAAGGGTGTTTGTTTCAAGCATGTATGAAATATGATCAGTAACAAAGCATTAATGAAGATGAACCATTTGCGGGAGGTTAGTTTGGTAAAATAGATTTTTGTTATTTTTTCAGTTTGCACATTTGGAAGGAAATATATTAATAGAACATTTCATGATATGTAGCGTAGGCCCAAACATCCTCCATTTGTTCCACGTAATGTGTAGAAGGACAAACACCTGTTATAATAAATAAAAAAGGCATGCAGTAATACCAGAGAAAAAAGGAAAGGTATGGATTCTTCATTAACTTTGGTTTTGATTAGCTTCCATTAGATTGTATTTAGCCCCCTTCGGATATAGGAAGTGAAATCTATGATAGGTCCGATTTTAAGCAAATTTTAAATTAACATAAAGTCAGTCAAAATGTATATATCATATACCACTTGGACACCCAAATATCACTCTTTCAGCATTGTGTACATAGAGAACTGAGGACAGTTTGTGGAGCATCTCAGAAAGACCCACACCATATCGCATCTTTCAGAAGGCGCTCTCAGAGCTCCTGCAAGGCTAGAAACAGTGCTGCCATCACCCCTCTGGACATGGCGCTCGGCACCAGAGCCGCGCTGTCCGCTCAGCAGTCGGAAGTTGAGACAGGAAGGAAGGCACACAGATGTGTGCCACAGGACAGGAGGGCGCTAAGGGGCCTGCAGAAAGGCTCTTCCCTCCAGCTGGGTGCACTCCTTCTAGGTTTCACAGGCAGGAATGACTCTTGGTTCCGTGAACAACACAAAGGTAGGCTACAGACACTTAAAGGAAGATCTAATATTAAGTCCAGAAAAATCTTTGCTTAGTTTAGGGTTAAAAAAAAAGTCAGAGAAGTGACTAAGATAAAACTAATGTTTATGTTTTTGTAATGGTGACATGTTTGTGTTGTAGGATGTGTTTGACCATTTGCAGACTCTGGTAATAAACCTCAGCAAAGTCAGGGGGCTGAGACACCTCTATCAGAGAGGTCATTGAGAGGAACAGCAAAGTTGCAGTTGCCAGCAGCAGCACCTTCATATCACAAATCTATCTGACTGCCCAGTCCACAACTAGGAAAGAACCTGAACCCTGAAAGTACACACACTCGTAAACACACAACCTCTATCTTGTATGGATATAGCCACAGCATGTCTCTCTGCAGGTGGAGCAAAGTCTGCAGCTCCTCTCCAGTGGGGTGGTGGTGTGTGTAAGCAGAAATTAAGCAGAAACAAAGTGAACTCAATGCGGTGGCCGCCTCACTGAGGCAGAATTCAGGTATATACCAAATCCTCTCTAACCTCTCATTTTTGAGTAGGCCTGTCTAAAATTAATGATGCCGTTTGAGATTGAGACAAATTTGAGATACAAATTTGGTTTTTGCTTCATGATGGAGTTGTCATTTCCTCTCTTATAGGTGGTCATGTGATGACTCTGTCACTCCACTACATCTACAGGAGTAAGTAGGAGACAACAATGAATACAAAGCTGTCAAAGAGAGGAGCTTCATACAGTGTCAACACTGGCTACAGGCTGTATATATACACTCCTATTACATGTCTCACAAAACAGGAGTCTCTGTGTTAATTCTGGTTATACAGGCGATTAAATATCAGTGTAATTTTTGTATGATCTCAGTGCAGTTATTCAGGATTCTTTAATTAATAGAGAAAAGCATATACAGCATTCATTTGGAAAGACATATCTATTATAACATAAAATGTTTTTACTATTACTAAGCTGCTTTCCATTACCCCTTCAGACACAAATTGAAAATAAACCTAAAGGAAATGCAATTTCCCATATATTCTAAATAGGTTTTATTTTTTTAAGCAGCTTAAAAAAAGCTGGCATACACTGTAAGTCATATGATCATTCTTCAATGTACCATAACCTTCAAGAAGCACTTCATATGTGGTCGCTCTCTCTAGTATAAGAGACATTCTTTGCCATTAATGCTTAGACAAGTTAAACTACACAAGTCTTTGGGTGTTACGGCTGCAACACGGCTACAAAGCTAATCACAGGCACTCTCGGCACATTTCAGAAGTGACTTTATAGTGAAAGATTTAATGGCTGGTGTAGTGGCTGCGATATACTTACCAAAATCTGTGTCCATGGCTTATCATGAAAGACAAAGAAAGTTTTGGTCACATCCAGTTCAGTGCATTTTCTGTAAATTTCACAGTAATTTTACTAAATATTGCTCAGGTTTTGCACATATGTAATGGAAATGCAGGTACTTTTAATAAAGTTAGATTATATTTATTGTTTGAACATGCAACAAAGATGTGAACTGCTTTATTATTATATAAAAAGTACTTCAAAGCATACTGAAAATTCTGTTTCAGTGTGCAGATGAGCAGAAGCATGTGTCGAAATCACTCTACCCTTTTACATTCAATCCCCAAAATGAGCCTCACCATGAGTCAGATGGCAGATAGCACTCAGAGGGTCACCTCCTCTATCCACCCCCGCACAGACTCAGGGCTTTTACAGAGAATGAGAGACCAGGGTGAGTGGGTTTTGTACCTGGCACTGCCCAACCATACTCTTTAGTCCAATCATTATAAAGCTTTTTTTATATGCTGTAACTTATTTATTAATTTTTTTTTAAAGTTTAGTCCTGTTGACAGCATCACAGACCTCTCAACCCCTCAGGCGTGTCAGTGTGGGAGAGCCTGAGAAAGATCAGACTGCCAGCACTGGAAAGAAGTAAAAAGTCTATGTTGAAAAATGTCTATGTTGATCCAAATCTCTGACCATTGACCCAGTCACAATTCAGTGCTCGTTTTTCTCTCTTCATTTCCTTTTCTTATCTGCTCCCTCCCTCAGATCTCACAGAAACACTTGAGATGAGAGAGAGGCTCAAAAGAAACAACTTCAAGAGATCATGTCTGCTACTAAACTGACCAACGGTCGTTGGCCTCCTCGCGGTTGGCCAGAACAGGCTCAGGGGACTAGACTCGCCCCACACCCGGACAGCCTGGGGCGAATGGGAAGAGCATAGCCGCGCACTTTAGAGAAGCCCCTACGGTATAAAAACAAGACTTGCTAGAGTGCTCTCTGATCAATCACTCTCTTGAAGCTTTACCAATCTGGCGTCTGAGAAGAATACTTGCTAACTGCTGGTTATCATCACATTTTTTCTCATACGTGAAAGATGATTTTAAATTGCATTATAAAAGACTGTGTTTTTGGCAGAATGTCTCGTCAAGTAGCTGTGGACCTGAATACAGAGCCTTCTCAGAGTGAGCAGATCGTGTGGGACGATCCACCACTGAGGAGAGAGCTAAGCTGGCTGATAACATGCAGTGGCCTGGCAGCCCCTCTCAGCACTCAGAAACCCTCACCATCATCCCACCGCCTCTCTCCGACTCACACAGCCAGGGACTCTACCAGACTGACTCGAACTTGTAAGAAATGGGTAAAAAGAAAAATTCTTTTACATTTTTAAAAATGTCACCTTTTGTAATGCTTCTATTTACATTTTCTTAACGTCATGCTACCAAGGCTGTACTTATTTGATTAAAATAATACATTTTAGCCATTTAAAAACTTTTTTAATCTTAAATAGTTTCAAATGAAATTTATAGTTGTAAGGTTAAGGCAGATTTATTTATTTTTCCCTCCTTCAACAACTGACAAATAAAATTAAGTAGAACTATGTTTTTTTTTATTAATAAACATTAAAATAGTTTAAAAAAATGTAAAAATAGTTTTAGATGTAACAATATGAACTTACACGATACAGCATTATTGTGATATAAAGACCATGATGCAATGTTAATGGTGCAGTATTTTAAAAGAAAAGAGGCAAGTGAAATTTTGAATTCTGTACATTTTAAAGTTAAATTATTCTATCAGAATACACTGTCAGAGTTCATATTTAAGACTTTTATAAAACTATGTCAGATATAGTCAGTTGACTTACCTGCACTTTTAAGGGCAGTCCTCTTTTTATTTAATATACTGTTTGTGTAAATGACATTGACAAGCAATAATCTATATTAACTATTATTATTATTATTATTATTATTATTATACTAACAACAACAATAATGGCAGTTGCCACATATTGTAAATAAATTCCATTTAAAATAAATGAAAATGAATGTTTAAGTAGTTATCCATTTTTTCTTTACAGTAGTGGGAAATTACAATACTAATTTCTACGCTTGAAAGAGACATTTTTAATTCGGACTGCAGTAAACGTCACTAGCTGTCAGCACTTTTAAAGATTTTATTTTGACAAAATAACCTTCTGGAAAGAAGTAAAAATGGCATTAAAATTTTCTGATTCAACGCTTTCTGACCATTTTTCAGCTGCTTTTGAAGTCATTGATGCACAGCTGAAGCCAAAGGTGAACGCATCTCCAGCTGACAAGAACCCTGAAGCACCTGCTTTTGCTTTCCCACCTCCCTTCCACAGGTATATATGTACCTCTCTCGCTAAAGGTCTGACTTACTTTTGGATGGATTTTCTTGTGATTTATGATATTTTTCCTATATAAATATGCTTATGTGTTTTTATTCAGTTTAATAACATACGTTTTGATTTTTCCAATCTGACTGGAAATGCAGCTTTCCAAAGTGCTTTTATTTCACCAGGAGTAGCATGTTTTAAACAGGCTGTCAGCAAGTGACTGGCAGCAAATGGCTACCTTTATGCAGGAGTCATTAAACCATTCATTCAGCTAATTTGTTAAAAATGCTAATTTATTCATGAATGAAACTATTGTAATTGAAACAATATTGTGCTGCAATTAACTAAGGGAGAGCCATTTTCCCGGACGCATCCTGGTCAGGATTTCTATATTGCCTAAAATATCTAGGGTTTTGGTTTTGTTAGCATGCAGACTGACACCGGTTCCTTATGTTTTCAAAGCAAGGTACTTTTAAATCAAAGCAATACAGAAATCCCGGCAATGGACATGTTCAGGGAAAAAATGACACGCATGGTCACCCTAAATTTATTGAACATTGCATCAACAGTAGTTAAAAGTAAATTTCTTCTAAAAATATTATGAAAACAGATTGAAGAAAAGAAGGAGGTCAAGGATCCTCCACGATTCTTGCTGTCTTCATTGAACCCACAAGAACATCGACTACAGTCACCTCATAGAGGAGCTAGGTTAGTAAACAAGGCAACCTAGTGCCTCCCATCTTCTACTTTTAAGCATAATGGAATAGAACAAAATGCAGGGCCCTAAGATAAAAAGTTAGCTTTTGTGGGTAGAAACCTAATGAAACGCACAAACAGCACCATGGTCAAAGATAACAAAAATCTTTCCATAAAAGCTCTCATTAAAAAAAATAAAATGTGTAATATATGGCTGTATGTTACACACTGCTGTCCACATTTACAAGGTCAGTAAAAATGTTTTTTTTCTTTAAGAAATTAATACTTTTGAGCTAGGATGCATTGAAATGATCAAAATTGACTGTGGGAAAAAAAAAAAAATATCAGTTTCTGCAATTTATTTATTAATATATGTATACATTGCTAATAATTCAACATTTTTCCTAAATATATATTAATAAGAAATGCAACAAATCAGCATATGATTTTAGAAACATCACAAGAATGAAGACTGAGGTAGTATGACTGAAAAACAGCTGGAGCAATGGCAAAAAACCCATTTGAAACCATGTTTTACTCTGTATTTTAATATATTCAATTGTTGTATTCCGTAACTTATTGTTCTCTATTTGATGCGTCATGTTTGTGTCCATGTGCAGGTGGCGTTGTATTAGAGAAGCAGAGTTTTGATCCCAGCTGCACTCATGTGATTGTTGGTTATCCTCTGAGGAACGCAGTATTTGGCAGCTATGGCAGCAGGCAAATGGATTCTTCACGCTCGTATCTGGAGGCCTGCCGTGCGGGAAGGACACTTCATAGAGGCAAGTGTCTGCATTCGTGATCAGTGTCTTTCAATGATAAAAGCGATGTGTCGTTCATGTCCTGTGTGTGTATTAGGAGGAGCAATACGAGAGTGGGGCAGCAGTTCTATTCTGATGCTCTCCCATCCATCAACTCTCAGCAGAAGAGACTGGCACTGCAGCCCTGAGATGGAGGAAAATACTACAAAGTAGCTCTCAAACAAAGAGGCCTACGTGTGTTTTGCTTAAATGAGAATCATGCAAGCGCATAGGGCAGCATCTAACGCTGTTGACATGCAGGGTGCGTTCGGAGGCTGGACTGTGATGTTGAATATTGACCAGGCCAGAGGCTGGATTCAGGCGGCTGCTGCAGTCTGGGAGCCAAGGTCTGTTGTCTTTTTTTCCTTTTACTTTTGATTCTACACTGCATACATAAATAACAATTGTATTCCTGTGGCCTTACAGACAGTGATTTCCATTTTCCCCGACTTCATTTCTGTCTTGTATTAACCCTCTCTGTCCCTTTATAGGTGTTGCCAGACCCTTCCCCTTCTCTTTTAAAGAGACCACTCACCTGTTTGTGGATTTTAGTCGGTTAAAACCAGGTGATGTTAGAGTGGATGTCAGTGAAGCTGCAGTTCAGGGGGTCAGATGTCTAAAACCGAGTACATCGCTGATTACCTCATGCAGGTGAGAGATAATGATGACACCTGTCTAGGACAGCACGTTTGGGGGATTTGTATTTATTTATTAATGTTTTTTTACAGCTTCTGTTTTGCTGTTCTCAATGACTATAAAAACAAGCGATTTTTATTATACAGTAAAATATAAAGCATTTTTTCAAATATTAAACAAAATAGCTGCTAGCAGCAGTTATTGGGGTCATATGCACAGCTCATTTACATTAGGTAATCAAAGGCTGTGTCTTTGCATATTTGATTATTCATTGCAGTAGTTAGCATTTGAAGTGGATCAAAAAATTCATTAAAGTTGTATTAAACAAGAGCGCTGTCTTACTGCGTTACAATAAACACGTAATATTATTTCTCATTTTATTTAGGCGGCAATAAATTATGTCTTGACAAAATGTTTTCATGTGTGTTTCTATGATGTATGTTCTATGCTGAGGCAACAAGTATGATTTAATAGATGTATAAATTAGCTTCTTTTTTTTTTTTTCAGGAGCCTTCTCTCTTCAATGGATGCTTACTATCTTCCTGGCGCAGCTACAAATGATCTAGAAAAGCTCAAGATACATCGTCACGCAAACGAAAAGCCTCTGGGGAGATGTCCACATTGAAGAAGAGCCGCGTGAGATGAAACGCCAATTTCAAATGCTAATGTAATATGTATTTAAGCGATTTTATGCAATTATTACACTGTAGATAATATTTGTCTTGTCAATAAAAAAATTAATTCATGTGACGAACAGTCATGAATATTTCATTAAAAAAAAAAAAATTAAGACGGCAAAAAAAAAAATGCATTTCGTCAACAAAGCTAAAATTAAAAGCGAAAAAGTTTGCCTATGTGTTGTGCTAGACATCTTTTGGCTCTGCTGTACTAGCACTTTCTGCCCTGCGGAGAGACTTTTCACATAATGCAAATGTAGTAAGACTTGCTGGTAATTTTATTGAATTACCATGTATTACTTATTGCACTTGCACATAAATAATAAGCCCCCTCCCAATTGATGTATGAGTACTATATGCGTGTAATTAGAAATAGACCTATAGGAACGGTTCACCCAAAAAAATGAAAAATCTGTCTACCTGTACATGCTATTTGACAAATTATACATTGACTATGATGTCTCATAAAAGTCTGCTGCATTGTAATACGGTCTGCTTCATTTTAACCCTTTAAAGTGGTTTGTAATTCAGTTTAGCACTCTGTTCGGTGAATCCCTGAGTCCTCTGATTATCTGAGAGTGAAATGAACATTTACTCGAGGTGCTGATGAACAGTTCCTGTTTGACCCCGTGTAATGCTCTCTTACGAAAGACATCAGAATCATATGTGTCCACAGCAACTGTTCCGTTACTAATGGCAACAAGTGCACAGGCTCTTTTGATGCCGCTGCCGTCTGGTTTATGTCATAGAACCAATTCATATTCTTATTGCTTGATCAAATATACACTGAATAGTCTTTTTCAATACTCTTCCTATTGTTACAGTAGGAATAATGTAATTTTAACCAACTTTTTGCAGTGCCACGTCTTCCTGTTCTGCTAATTAAGCAAATTTTAGCGTTTAAACTAACTCATCTACTGGTCTTTCAGCACACATTCACTTTGGGCGTAACTGGATTTGCCTGAGAAGTCTGGTGGCCTATATGGGCATGTAAATGATTTACCCCGGTCGTGGCTAAGCCTGCCACCAGCAGACTACCGAGACCCGGGGTTAAAACCGCAGATCTCAAAGCCTCCGGATTACAAAAGATGGATCCCCCATTTGTCCCAGAGGGAGGGAGGTGATAGGGAAGGGGGAAGGGAAAATGCCTGTTCTGAATGCCTGTTTCACTTACCCAACACAAATCTACTATCACCTCTTAACGTCATTGGGTTTCTGCCTTTTTTCTTTTTCATTGTTTCGCTTCTAAACGAGCGATTAAACGCAACAAATGAACAACTTTTTGCCTAAGCTATACGACACTGTAACTGCTTGTGCAGATAAGGCCTCTTTGCTCCTTACCTGTCTTCAAGACTGATATTGGGACGAGTACAACCTAATGAGAAAACGCCACCCTGCCAGGACCCCAATCTTGATAGCAATGCCGTGGTGCTGTGGAAATAATAGGAAGGGTAGCATGTTGTGAGGGTAAGGACCAATGCAGGCCATGGAAAATTTCCATATTACTGTAATGTATGAATAGGGGTTATGCCACAGCAATTGTATAGAAGTGGAACAAAATGTCCCTTTGTTCCTGTCTGAAATCGGGACAGTCTATTGTTGCTCAAGACAATGTTAAAAACTGCTGCTTTACTCATTCAATAAAAAGGCAAATTGGTAATCAAATGTACAGAATTTAGTGAAGAAGGCTGTTAGATGTTTTTTTTTCTTCTTCTTTTCTATTAAATTTACTGGGGGGAAGCATGATGTTATAGACCTACAATATAAAGTTGGACCTTATTTGTCATTTCATAGTTCTCTGACATCTGTGAGGTAGTGATGGCATTTAATGTATAGCCTATTTTTTATATTGCGCAACCAGTATGTTCACCTATTTAATAAAAAAAAGTGTCTATTATATAACGTTTCTATTCCCTGATATAGGACGTTGTTTAGATATTCAGCTACAAAAAAAAAGTAATTTAAGTAACGTAAAGCTGATAATCAGGGTAGCCTATTTGTCATATTGAACATTGCGTATAGCCTATTTTGTAAATATTGCATACAGCATCCTGTCAACGTATTTAATTTTGAATGTAAAAAGTGTCCATTCCTTTTTCTTTAAACGTTTGTAAAAGTTTCGCTTTTTTCTAGTTTCTATTCAATCCCCATTTCTGTTCCCCGACCTGCGTTTAAGTAGGCCCGTTAAGCCGGGGTCCTCAAGGCGAACCCGTCATCCTACTGCAGGATAATTCAACTTAATTCACGTTACACGTAATAACCTCTCGGCCCAGTTTCCCAAAACGCTCGCTTGCTGTTGCAGCAATACGAGCTCATTATTATTCCGTGACCGTATACAGTCTACGAAACGGTCTTAAAAGAGCCGGGGTGACCGACGCGCGCCATCATTAGCGGTCTGATATCGCTCGACCTCCACCTGCTGCTTTCGGCGTTGGGATGACCGGTCGATGATCTAAACAGGCTGTCCTGCGTGTTTGGGGAGGTGGGCGGCGTTGGACTGGATTCAGAGATTTGCTGGATGGAGGCAGGGGAGGGTTGAACTGACCGCTCCGCTCATGTGACAGTCTGATAGCGTGCGGGAAGCATGTGCGCTTTGCGCGTTTCGCTTGGACCGGTGACGCGGCGGCTTTGATGAGCCGGTTCTGCTGGAAGGAGGAGGTTTCGGACTAGTCCCCATATAGGTAAACCTTAAACCTTCTTCTCCATGTTATTTACTGCTTGTTACTGTAGGTTACGTCTTGCGTACATTGTGACATCGATAATTACGCATCGGAATCGCAACTTACTCGTTTTTGGAGCGCCGATGATTCAAGTCTCTTACAGTCATTTGTGAATATGGCAGTATTTTTCAATGATTTTTGTGCTTTCCCAGCCAGCATTGCATTGCCACGAAAGATGCTGTAATCGGAGTGTTCAGCGTCTTCATGCGTAACTGATGTTCTATAGAGTCATGGATAGGGATGCGATTCGCGCGGAATCGATTCTGGTTCCCTAACAGTTCCACGATAAACGATTCTTTAGTAATTAAAAGAGAGAAATGTTTGAAGAACGCGTGATTCGTATTTTATTTTCTGCCCCCAGCAGTCTCAAAGAATGGGACCTTTTCAGATTTCATCATACAACGCTACCACAAATTAATTAGCGTTCTGTAGACATGTTAAAATGTTTACAGAGATCATAACGATGCTGTATTTAAGCAATTCTTTAAAAACATACCACGATAGCCTATGTTAATTAAACTTCCAAACAAAATGTGGTAGCATATAGGCTATTAATAATTTCCTTGCTGAAAAAATAAAAATCACTGAACAACATTCTAATTTTTCCCATTACAAATACCCTTATAAACTGTGCAAACCATCAACTTTTAACCTTTTTTTAAAGTGTTATCTGTTGTATTTCGGAAAATATTCCATTAAGATTTATTGGTTTCATCAAGCCAACAATATAAGGCGACCAATTACCACTAGAAACCAATATAAAAGCAATACAAGTCTAATCATATTTTCTATATTTTTTCAGCAGGGTTGTTAATTTTATGAACAAAACAAACCTACAACTAGGTTACTCTGTATGTTGTCATAGCATTTTTAATTTACGTCTTACGAGCCCTAGCCTACATTTTAACACGGGAAGGGAAATAGCTTGAGGTTCAGTACTGGTTCGAATTCATACAGAAACCGCTCCGTTTGATTCATAAATGTCGTTAACTCATGGAAAGATCCTGCTCATAAGAGTCACTCGCTGAATCGTGACAACCGCACTACACAAATTATAACTTAGTTATATAGCTTTAAAAAGAAATACACAAGATTCGTTTGGAAATCGGACTACACTTGTCTGGTATGGTTTTGATT
Organism: Puntigrus tetrazona; assembly: GCF_018831695.1. NCBI lineage: Eukaryota > Metazoa > Chordata > Actinopteri > Cypriniformes > Cyprinidae > Puntigrus > Puntigrus tetrazona. The sequence goes on along the minus strand of NW_025047688.1, from coordinate 41,796 downwards.
CACAAAAATAACCAACTCAAAAGAGTCGTTCGTGTGGGAATCGGACCGCACTAGTGGCGCTGTAGATTCAGTAGCGATGTTGTGCTAGAAGTGAAGGAGTAGTTCGGTTTTCTGTTCGAAACGACGCAAACTATACACAAAATGTCGTTAAAATCGGTCGGTTCCGTTATTGTGTAAACAGAAACGAACAAGAAGTAGTTATTGATTCCCAACCCTTGTCAACGGCTGACTAAACTAACATTTGAATTGCTTATCAGCCCAAATAAAATAAAACCCTCTCTCTCTCTCTCTCTCTCTCTCTCTCTCTCTCTCTCTCTCTCTCTCTCTCTCTCTCTCTCTCTCTCTCTCTCTCTCTCTCTCTCACACACACACACACACACACACACACACACTCGAGATATCAGCCTTTATTTATTGTGAGCTGCCGCTGAAGGAGAGTTGGGGACGCTTAACGGTATTACCAGCCGTGAAAGATCACTGATCGTGTGTATCGTTGTCAGGATTCTCAGGATATAAGAACGATAAACATCATGTTATGCTACAGGCGTCTTTGATCGTTTTCCATCATATTATTATAAGGTAAGAGACATCAGAGCTTTTCTCATTCTTCCTCTAATATTTGCCTTGGTACTCACATGGCTGCACCTGCACACAGACTGTGATTTGGGCATCGGATAGGACAGGACAGAACAGAATGGTACATTTTGATTTAGTTTCACACCCTGAGCAGTCTTTTACATTTTTGCACAGTGCTAGACTAGAGATAAACTGACAGAAGACTTCACATTCCTGCAGATAAATAAACCCTCTATGAAACCAATGTATTGTTTGCTATAAATTAGACTAATGCCATGTCAGAATGAAGCAAATGGCTTATGTCAGAAACAAAGTGATTGATTCTGCATCACTTATCAGCCATTTTGTTAGCAGCAATATTGGTTAGAAAAAAAAAGACATCTTTAATTCAGCGTCCTCTTCTTTTCAGTTTGGGGACATGCAAAAAGTCCATTCTTGAATCTCGGGAATCTCAGTGGTTTAGGTACAGAGCTCACATTAAATATATTCATTTGATCATCACAACCATTTTAAATGAATCCTAAATTATTTGTTTTCAAGCTAGTACATGTATCTTATCGATAGGCCTGCTAGTTGGTTTTTCTGGGAATCCAATCCATGACCTCGGCATTGACCATGTTCTACAGGAACGCCTGTTGAAAGGCTACGGAACAGAGTAAATGTTTCTTTTAAGCTGGCTCTCATTCATTAATATTCAGTCCTAAATAATGAGGCAACTCTCTTAAAGCTTGAGGCCGTTAGAAGGGGTTCTCTCCATAAAGATGCTCCATTTGTGAGCGTTGAACGTTCCTTTTTTTTGTTTGTGTTGGCGGACCCACAAAACCGTAAATGTTTAGAAGAGCAGGGTCATTAAAAGTTGGTCGCCAGAGAGCATTGTGAATGGAATGTTAGTCAAAGTCTTTAATAGAGCACCCCCAACTATAGGCTTTGTTCTACAGGACAATTCCCCACTGGTTCGTCCAATGGGAAGGGAGAGGGAGGCAGGGAGCAGGGTCTCGGGTCAAGTGGCGAGACACTGACATATGTAGCTGACAAGTTGTCCAGAAAGGATCACCTGGGATGGGGCTGCTAAGCTGTGAGTGTCTTGTGAAAAGTGGAGGAGGACCTTTGATTCATTGGGGCCAAAGGGCACCACCTTTTTACCTTCCATTGGTTAACTTGCTGCAGGGCAGCATCCTTATCTGTGTTCGTTTTTCTAAACATGGCATTCTTTCAAAATTACCTAAGTGTCTGAAAAAAAAAAGTTTAGTTTGCATGGGATGTTGTTGTTTGCAGACAAAGGTAAAAAGTCTCTCTCTCTTTCTGTTTTTGTGTTAAGAAAAACACATTACAAACACAGTAACAATAGAAAAATAGAACAATGGATTTTTAAAAATTGGGAAAAAATGTATATAAAAAAAATTCAGTTTTTGCATATAAACTTTTGGGAAAAAAAAGTTGCTTTTTTTGGAAAGAAAAAAAATATTTTATTCAGCAAGATTCATTAAATTGATAAAGTAGGTATATAAGGTATTAAATTAGATTTTAAAATATATTAAAATAAAAAAACTATTATTAAATTAATATTATTTAGAAATATTAATGTTTTTACTCTTTATGATGAAACAAATGTATAACTGATGAATATGAGACTTTTTAAAATATATATTAAAAAAAATGTTTAAATAGATTTAAATGTTATATTTGTATTGTATTTTTAACAAAGCCATTTTAATCTCTTGTTTTTGGGGGGTGATTATGAAAGATCCTCCATTATCCTCTTGAATCGGGGTCATTTCAGAGTGACAGTAACCAGACCAGGACAACAGCGTATCAACTGTCCTGTGGCGTCACCTCTGCCCACACCAAACATCACTCATGTGTCAAAGGAACACTTATCGTCATAGCAATCTGCCACCAGGCTTCCTGCAATCTTATAGAGTTACGTAAAAAAGGAAAACACACCGTCCCAATTAAAAACAATCAACATCTGGAAAACATTCAAGGTCAAGCAGGAAGCCTTACAATCTTATCAGAGCATATCCAGAGAGAAAATACAATGTTTCCATTCTCTTTTCTCTCTCTTCCTCTTTTAACCGTTCCCAGTCTCCATTACAATCCCATATGACCCATGGGAGAATGGCACAGTGTGGTATGGAATGTGTCTCATGTCTAAGTACTCTAGATCTCGAGTACAGTATAAACTCAACATTTCAATTCTCATAGAATCCAGTAGACAGGAAAAGTCGGACACACAGGCGCGACGGAAGAAAAACAACCAGTGTTCTTTTCCTGGAGAGTGACATGCTCTCCTACGAATGCCACATTGCATTAGCAGCTTCAAAAATGTGGGTTTTTTTCGAAGCCAGAACAAAACAGGCGTGGATGTTTTTTTTTGGGCTTCGGTAAATGAGGTTATAAAGCGGTAGTTGAGATGTCCTTCACTGTCTGATGTTGGGCATTTCCTCCCATTTCCTGTAAGACACTACTGATTCTATCAGCCTGAGAGGTTCAGTCTCGGTTAGTCGAGCTGAACATTAACAGGAATAGCAAATGGAAGGAGACAGTAAAGTTCTCTATTCGAGGGACAACTCAGTTCAGTTTTTAAAGGGAAGGTTTACCCAGAACATAAAATTCTGTTCATTCGCTTCTGCAAAAATATTTGATAAGTATATCAATATATATATATATATATATATATATGTGAAAAATAGATATATATATATATATATATATATATATGAAAAATAATATAATATATTTATGTATGTCATATACACTAAATAAATATACTTTATTTATTGAATAGTTAATATACTTATTATAAATGTATTTTAAATATATTACTTTTATGCTTATTCTATGTAAAATATTACTTAACACAAATGATAATATGTATATAAATAATAATATTTAATAATGTAAATAATATAAACATTTTAGTAAGTCGGAATGATTTCTAACAACATAAGGGTGAATAAATGAGGCCAGAGCTTAGGGTAAACTATTCATTTTACCTAATTTGTTATAGCGTCTAGAACTGCTTTGCATCTCTAGTATCTCAGTTGAGTTTAATACTCTGAAATATTGAACACACTGTTTAGAATGCAGAGTAGCGCCTGCCTACTTGGATTTCTCGATGTACTGACAAAGCAGGTGTCTTAAATTACTCACAGGGCAGTGCTGAAAGCAACAACAGGTCTTCCTGTGTCCCTGTTTGGCAGAAAGGGCAGCGGGGGACAGGACAGCCGTGGATACAGCTATTACAGCGATTAGAGAGTGAGCTAGGGATGGATGAGGAAGATAAGAGGGAAAGGGGGAAGCGGGAGGAGGACTGATGGAGCGTGAAGTGTGTAGGGGGAATTCCTGGAATTCCATGACTGCCGCCACTCTGTATCTTGATAAACCCCACCTTCGGACATACACTTTTCCTATTTTCACGTTTTCCATTTATACTAAGCTAATGCAAAAGACTGTTCCGGACCGTCCCTTTTTAAAGTCATGTAGTTTCTGTTTAGCTTTGCAGCGAGGGTTTTATCAATTGATGGCTTCAGGCTGTCAGGGTGAGTTGCTTGGCTTGCCTCTGATCAAAGGTCCTTAGCTTTATTTGGCACTGCTTATTTCAGACTGAATAGCCACTTCAAACAAGGATTTAATAATGTAATAATGAGCGTGGTGATTCCATTCATCTGTATGAAATGTACCCAATGTAATAATGCCTGTGGGGGCTCAGGAAAGTACTTGGGCACATACTGTACAAAATGTACTGTATCGTTGCATTGTAGAACAAAAATAACAAAAAATATGCTGAATTGTTTTTTTAAAGAAATAGACCACGACCACACTTTTAATGCAAACTGCCAGCCAATCAGAACCGAGTATTCAGACAGACCATGGAATAAGCAAATGCAAGCAACTAACCCTAAACCAAACCCTACCTGATTTTGTGGCATAAACGTACCTTGGTGCACTTTTTTAGCAAAAAGTTAAAGAAATGAAGTTGAATTGGCATGGTTGCGTCAACAAATCAGTTTTGCATTTGTTAACATTATCGGATAGGTTTAGGGTTGGATTTGGTTTAGGCCTATTTCAACATGATAGAGCATTAGCTTTTAGCAACAGTGCACGGATATTTCAAAACCGCAGCAATACGTACATTACTATAGCATACGTGCCAGGGTTCACATATTGAACCTGTATTTTAGCATCACTCTTTGAAACTGTTGCGAAATGTGCAGTAGGTACATAAAAACAGTAAACAAAAGTTGGCGTTGACCAAACTCTAAACCCAAACTTAACCCTATATTACATATATATAATTAATAATATTACTCATTAATAATATTACTGTACTTACACTGTCAGTGTAAAACACTGATCTGACAAAACCCAATTAACATGTGAGTTGCTGTTCATCTGTTGGTCCAGTGTGAGTTGACCTAAACTAACCTAAACTATTCTGCTAAAATTTGGTTTGACACTAGATGGGAAAAAAGACTATTGACTAAAGTTCTACTGTAATCTCTGATAAGTAACATTATTTTGTTTGGCTAATATTTTGCATCGTTACATAGTTCTGTGCAACAACATTTATGCATTTTAAAGTTTGACTTTAAAATGCTTAAGTACCTTTTTAGAGATACTAAAGACAGATGCAAAACGTGTAACAATTTTCTTAATGACCTGGCTATAATATTCCAATCTTGAGATTTTTTTTTTTCAGCATAGGCTCCTTGACAAAATCCATCCTGGAGGTTTTCTTAAGGTCTTGATCCCCAGGATTGGCTCTATTTAATTTTCTTGCTCCCTCACCTAATTTAAGATTTTAAAATCCCTCTAAAGGAGATTTTATGCTCTGAAGGAGAGTTCAAATCACTTACGAAAACGTCCTTTGCAGATTCTCCTGTAATATATCTTACGGCAAATGTTTCTTCAGCATCTCCTTCACAGTGCTGAAGCACAGAGACTTCAGTTAAACATTAAACTCGTAAGACTCGTAAAAATCTAATGCAAAGTCTCTTAATAGCCGCAAATGAAACCCCATGGATGATCAGAGAGAAACGAGCAAGTTTGTACCCCGGATTCTTTAGCATTGTAGTTATGTGGGACAGATGAACAGGGCTAATAGGATTTACTTTGACTGGAAAGGGGCGAAGGAGATTGCGAAGGAGGAGGACATCCCGTCTTTACCTCCTGTTGCTTAGTAGCCCACCCAGAACAGTCACATGATTCTGGCAGGTGTTTAGCACTGATTAAACATTTAGAAGTGAACAAAACCATCAAGGTCCACCCAAGCTACAGGATTATATTTGAACTTAATTATAAACAGGTCAGACCTCTTGCTAACAAGCTAGCGTAGAAATTGCTACTAAAATGTTGATAAAGCTGCTATTGAGCTTGACAGTACCTCAGTGATATCATAGATAGCATGTTTCCATACAAATTATCTTTCATTTTACTTGCAAATAGTGCTGTCAAATGACTAGTCACGATTAATTGCATCCAAAAATGTATTTTTTTATATAATATAATGTTTGCCTACTGTGTGTATTAATTATGCATATGCAAATACACACAAATGTAATTGTAATGTAATTTATATATTATATACATGTAAGTATTTTCAAAATATTGTCTGTATGCGTGTGCATTTACATACACGTAATAAACATACAGAGTACATGTACATATATTAAACAAAAACTTTTATTTTGGATGCGATTGATCGTTTAACAGCACTAATTCTCAAAAACGTACATTTATCTAAAAACATTTATTATTATTATTATTATCAGAATCAGCATAAATCATAGATAAAATGCTGCTTTGATACAAATGCTTCTTTACATTATGGAAGAAAAATTAGAAAGCGAGCATTACGCTTATATGATGTAAAAATAAATTTAGAGCACTGCTGTTCTGGACTACTGCACAACCATTTGATTTATTCTTTAACGCCAGTTTTGTTTAGTTCCGTAAAATGGGATTGCATAAAACTTTTTTTTTTTTCCCTGTATCAAGGGCGAAGTTCTTGAATCCAAAAATAATAAGTGGGCACCTTCCTGGTGAACTGGGACACCAGTATAATGGAGCTGCTTCCATTTTTAGTTGATTGTGTCATTTTCAGGTGACCGCTCCTTGTGTGATAAAGCATGTCGTGGATTTGTTCTGGCTGTTTTTAGGACTACACCTACGCTTCTCTAATGACGTAAACTAAAATCATAGTCCCTACTGAGGTTGTAGCATATAGAATCGTTCATCTTATTAATAAATGAGAAAAATGTCTTATTGTTATTTTTCTTGTTACGAGGTCATAATCAATATTGTGGCATTGTGGTGCTTCAGAAATCATTTGAACATGCAGATTTTTTGTTTAAGAAACACTTCTTCTTGTTATCAATGTTGAAAACAGCTGAGCTGCTTAATATTATGTGGAAACCGTGACATTTTTTGTTTAAAGAAAGTGTTATGTAACATTATGATTGTTTTTACTTTGACTTTAGATCAATTTGATGCACAAGCATGTATTAATTTATTTTAAGCCAAAAAAGTACGGAGTAATCAGGCCTCTTTAAATTCTTTGAACAGATCCTATTACGCTTTTAAGGGCTTTGTATTAAAAGTTTATTTAAAGTATCAACACCAACTTGATCTCTAACTTAAGCCTATTAAAACACCATTAAATTGGACCCTCACATTAAGTACTTTAAGAAAAAACTAATATTGTTCCCTCTGTCCTCCATCTTTGCAAATTCTGTTTCAAACGAATAACAAGCATCATTGAACACATTAGACTTTTTGATCATTTTTGTCTTGTTACGTCTGGAGTTGAATGTCAAAGACTGAAAAGCTAATAGTCCTGACGTATCTCTGATTAAATGAATCTCATCTGCCGAGCAGCGGGGGGTTAGCTTGTACAGAAATGCTCCGCTACTGTAATTTATGGCTTAAGCTTTCAGAAATCTGTTTTCATGAAACTGGCTTAATGGGATCTTGTTTTATGTCAGTTTTTAATTATTTTGGATGAGCCAGATGTTTGCATTCTGGTCTAGAACATGTAAACATGTCAACACCAACCACTGTTTAGCCTGTTTATACGTGTGATATTTAAGAAAGGTTCATTTGCGATATATCAGAGTATTTGCTAATAACTGCCTCGAAGCCAGCCAATCAGATTGGAGGTGGCGATTTCGGCGTTTTTTTGCGAACGTTATGCATCCGATGCTCGTTAAACTCATCGGAGACTCACGTAGTGGCTAATTGTAGCACTGTATTGTAGCAAAAGCACAAAAAAAAATTCACGTAGGACGTGATTTTGAACATCTTGATCTCAAATGTTTATTTTAGCTAACAGATAAGAAAGGAAAAGGCAAGCAAAAGAAAGAGCCATTTACATTGTTGTCGGGTAAACTTGTCCAAACACTAGGTTCAAATTACAGGTCATCGCAGTTCCCCTTTCAAGCTGTCTTTTTTTATTTCACTTTTGTCACACTTTCCTAGGTAGTCAGTAATCAACAAACTCTCATATGAAAGGTCAAAGGGCAAAACATTTCGACCTTTGGCGAATTCCATAGCTAAAGCTCTTTTTTTTCTTTTGCTTTTTTGATCTAGTTCATTCAGAATGCAACATCAGATAAGGTGACCTTAATTACTACATACCTTAATTATACATTTATAATTGAATCACATAAACAAGTTTGATTTCAATCGTACATGGCACGCTATAAAACTCATATCCAGACGCACTCAGTTTAGTAAATGCGAGGTGTAAACAACCTACAATAAATCTGTGGTTTTGTCTCGGTGCAGATATTTTTGTCTTGAGATTTAGTTTTGACACCTTGGGATTTGCGCCCCAAATCTCTTTTAGTACAACCTCACTGCAAACTGTGATTTTTTTTTTTTTCCTATCTGACTCCGGCTGTAAATGAGAGCTTGCTTGAGATAAAAGCTTTGTTTTATGACAGCTCGTGCAAAGAGATCTAATCAATTCATACAACCTCTCTGAGTCTGGGCTTATTTTTGAGTTATGTCAAAAGTATATGTTCCTGTTGTTTATGTGTGAGACCTAAAGGGTAAAGGTTTGTGAAATTCAAATTCTTTTTTTTTTTTTTTTTTGTGCTATCCACTATTATTATTCTGTTCTTTTTATTAGTGGTGCTTTACAAGACATCATTATCACAGTAGCACTTTATTTTACAGTTCTGTTCCTCATGTACATACAAATGTACATGTTATAGTTATTATAATGCCATAACTAGTTGATATTAAGTACTAAACGTGAACATACACCTTAACCTAACCCTACCCTATTAGTTTTACCAGTACCTTCTTAGATAAGTACATTATAAGATCACTGTAAGTACATGTTAGTACACGTACCGTTAACAAAAGAATGCAACCATTATCACTATATTATTACTATTAGTATAAAAATATATTATTTTTTAATGATTTGAACAAATTCATATCTCCACGATATTAAGCTTTGGCGTGTTATTTTATGTTGGTTATTTTATTTTATAAATTTTTTTTTTATTGTTTTTATTTTGCAAAAAATGCATAGCATGCTAAAAACCACAACCAGTTTACCACTTGGCCACCATCCACAAATCAAGGATTTAAATCTACACTCTTTAAGTAACTAGCCCAGATCTTTAACCGCTAAGCTCTATTTTCCTCTAAAATCTGTTCCGTTATTATACATATTTTATCTTTTGTCCTCATTTGCTTGTTCCCTCTTTCTCTTTTCTCATCCTTCACAGTTTTTCATTCTGTTTGTGAGTTCGCAGCTGCATGATTATGGGTGAACGCATCTAAGAAAGCTTTCTCTTTATCGGATACGGTAAACCTGGCTGGTAATGTGAGATGACATTAATATTGAATAAGACGGAGAGAGGAACATCAGGTGAGAAAATGAATTTCCATATGCAGGGCTGCTGACTATAATAAATAACACTTCCACACCGGCAATGAGAAACGGTGTATGTTCCTGTGTGAGCAGATCTGTCTGTACTAACTGCGTCACCATGGATACAGTGAAGCACTTATGATGAGCTTTAAAGCATGCAGGTTTTTCAGTGGTTTGAATCAGTACACCTATATGTCGTTTCGTAGCGCTATTAAAACCGAGAGGCGCAGACGACAGGCTTTGGTTGGGGAGACAAATACTCATTTGTTTTTCACCATAACATCACGACCCAAGCACAAGTATGCAACTAATGATTTCACTGAGCCTTGGGATCCATGTTCAAAGATCCTGTTTGAAGCACCTCAGGCTCTTTCTTCTACATGAATTATAAATATGAGTTTAGGCTACATTTCCCTCGTTTCATACATTTCATCAGGCGTTTCGGAGCTAACGCCTCAGCTCTCTTGAATGGTGACTCCCTCAAAAGAAAAGAGATGACTTAGCATTTCCTTTTGGTTTGGGAAGAGTCATAAAACAGCTTAAAGCGTTTGCGGAATTTGCTTTGTCAGTGCCAACACACTGCAGATAAGAGGCCATCAATAAGGGCCACAAACAGCTGAATCAATGTTTATTTTAGGTGGAATTGAGTCATTTATTGCTAATGTCCTGAATTCGAAAGTTCACATTTGGTTATTGAGCTCTTTGCCTGTATGAAACTTTCAAAGCCGTTTCTCTAAGTTCATGTAAACTAGCTAAAAACGTGTTCTTCGTCTCACGAGTCAAAATAGATATGTAATAGCTGAATATGAATGACCACGAAGAGAACAGATTGGAGTGAGAAGCTCAGAAATTGTATGGGATGTGAAATATCGGTTATAAAACAGACAGAGAGAGGAGAAAGCGAGGCGCCTGCAAATTCAGCACCGGTCTGGAGAGAGGACATGCTCTCTAGGGTAAAGCTTTTGACATTTAACTAGACCAGCCATAAACAGAGCAGAGCAAAGCCATTGACATTCATTCTGTCTGGCAGAGTTTTTCTCTGGCTGATTTCGCTCTGCTCGCCCCACTCTGCTCCAATCTGTCATATCGGACAACACATTCTTCCTCTATGTAATAGGCTGGAATTCACTTTAGAAATTGGAGATTTGTTTTGGTGAAAAACATTCTAACTATTAAAAAGTTGCAGCTATGTAAATACACACAGTACTATTTAGCGCAGTTTCTGCATGAAATACTGTAAACACTAAAAAAATCACGCAAATTGTGATTACAGGACCAGATTATCAGTTCATAAAGACTTTCTCAATTTCTCATAGTTCCTTGCATAATATCGTGTTGTAACTATTTTGCAACTGAGACTTTTTTTTTTGCATCAGGCAGCTTCATATATATTGTTATTCTGAAAACGGTAAACTTGCTTGGTACAAGTCATGGTATAAGGCTTGTAGAAATTAGCTAAAATGGCAACCTGGTCTCAAAAAAATGTACCTCAGTGTAACTTCTGTTCTATACCATTTTTCAAAATACAATTTGTGCAACATTGCTTTGGCGCTAAAGTGGCACTATGCGCATTGCTGTAGCGCAGGTATAATACACGAAACCTGGCACATTTTTGTTACGTTGACTAGGTAAGTATTGCTGGGTACATATTGTGAGGTTCAGAATTCAATTATCCACGAACTGTTGATAATAGTTAATGCTCATCGTGCTGAAAAAAATGCCCTACACCAAATCCAAGCCTAAACCTATCCGATATTGTTAACAAATGAAAAACTGATATCCAAAGGCATTTGTTGATGCCGTTTCAACTTTCTTTTTTAGTGCAGTGCCAATAACACTAAACACAAATTTGAAAATGTTTCCCTTTAAAACGGTCACAAAACATGCAAGAAGCAATCCTTTTGCATTACAGCCAATAAACAGTGTGAGGGACCATTCAAACATTAAATCATAAAAATGTAACTTTTTCATAAAGCAAATATTTCAAGCAGTTAAAATCCCTTGGTTTTCAAAATATCTTCAAAAAGCTTTTGGGGCTATCATTTGTATTTATTCTACATTGTTGATGTTGTAATCCCTGTGGCTTCCACACTGGTAGTATGTTTGGTTAGTTCAATCCCATTAATAAACAGCGATTCTATGGTGTGATCACGCGTGAGCAAAAGCTACGTTAGCGTGCCACTCCATGCTCTGTCACTGTTTACCTATTCATTAATTCATCTGTGAGTGATGGGGGCTTGCCAAAGCCCTCCGTCTTTTGTGTAATTAAACTTCATTGAAGCCTGTATGCATATACATGAAAACACATAAATATACGCCCTCCCCCACCATACATTTTTGCTATAGAGCATCCCCGGTGACCAGGCTAGCATAGGATAATTAACAGGCTGAGTGGTCGCTTTGATTGCTTCATTATTCGAGAGATAAGCATCTGGCGAAGGTGTCAGATTGATGTTGCGGATCTGACATTAATCCACGCTAAAGCTGTTTAATAACAGCAGTCAGGATAGAAGACACAAATCACGGCCCACACAGCCTTAAAAGTGTTGCTTTGTTTTAGGAGCCAGACGTGATGAGGTCATAATGAGGGTGTGGACATGTGCTGGGTTTAGAATTTTTTGTTCTTTCATCATTTAGCCGAATGACAAAGAATTAAATGGTTGTTAAAGGTTTGCTTTGGGATTTTAAGGCAGGACAGACACAGCCCATGATTTATTTTTTTGACGATTTTAGTGTTATGTGAGTTAACCAGCAAGGCTTGCTACAAACAATACAGAAAGTTGATCTTCTGAATTGAACGCAACGAGTGAATCTTTATCTGTTGATTGGAATCCCAGAGATGAAGCTTAAGGAATTTTCTGTGAATTATTTCTTTTTAATTCCCTTTTATTTTATTTTAAAGTTAACTAATTTGCTTCGCATTCAGCAGCGTATTCTGTTTAATTTAGATAGTTTCAATAAGTAAAAATATATAGGAAATGTGTGTGCATGTGTTTTTGTATGTATACATATATAAGGGGGTGTTATAGTATACAAATTTGACAGTTTGGTACGTCCTTTTGTTTTAACGTCACAGTTCAGTATGATTTCAGTACATGTATGATTTGGTATTTCTTTAAATACATAAGTGATAAAAAATCTGCCTCGGCTTAAAATGATAGGGAGCCCTTTTAAATTATAAGGTTACAACCAGGACAACCCAACAAGCCAAACTTAATGCTATTTATTTTTAAATAGTTGATCAACACTCAACTTCAGAAAAATCTGATGCAAACATCGCACATAAATCGCACATAATGCATTTTTTAAATGAATTATAAAGGTTATTTGTCAAGTTATTTAGCATGTTTCATAACACATTAATTTAAACATACATTAAATTACTAAACAGCTTTAGTAAAATATAAGTATACGGTGTAATATTTTGTGAAATGCTCTCCTCTTTAGACTTCATTTATCTTGAGAACATGACCAAATTGTATATGTCTAACTAGGTGGCTAATTCAAACAAATTTGTACGACCTCACTCATACGATTTTGTATGATTTGTCTTAACCCTAGTGACGGCTAGGTTAAGAGGTGTAGTTAGGTGTAGGTCCTTCATACAAATTCATATGAATTGGCAACTCAAAAATCCCAAAAATTATAATACGTATAAATTGTCAAGAGATCAGACTGCAACTAACAAGCTCTGGACATTTTTTTTTTTAAAACACATGCATACCAAATCGAAAGACCCCTACCGTAACTGTTTGGTATGAATACGTGTACCGTTACACCACTAATATATACAGTGTTGGAGAAAGTTACTTTTAAAATAATACTGTTTAACGATCTAAAATATGTGTACTTATGCAAAAAAAGCTTTTATTTTGGATGCAGTTAATTGCGATGTTTAATTTCAATTTAAATAAATGCCACCTTGATATGGATAGAATATAATTTCATGAATATCCTTTAGATCACCAGCTTTGTTGATTTATGTCTCAAAAAAAATAAATCCCCTCTCTAAATGCTCTGTTATAGCTGACTGCATAACACCAAGATCAGTCGCAGGGCTAGAACTATTCACAAACTTCTCAATGACAATTGAAGTTACCTGTTTCTCTCTCTCTCTCTCTCTCTTTACACACAGACACAACCACACACACTCAGTAATAAGCACCGATATGAATCACATGTGCCCTTTTATTACGTCTCGCAGGGATACATTTTACCCCATCCCCTGAGGACCTGATTCAGCAGCTGTAGTGTCCAGTGCTGTTATCTAATAAAGTTGCCCAGTCTGCTCTACATTGAAATGTCATAGCCATAATGTATCTTCCACTGTTTGTACAGGGAAAGGTCACGACTGGCAGCAGGGACAGTCACATGCACACACATATATCGTGATGTTTTACAGTAATCCATTAACTTTAGTTTACTGGAGGACACGATATCATAATAGATGACGCAGCAAAACACACTTGGTTTTGTAAACTCCAAACCGCTTTCTTCTCTACGGTACTTAAACAACTTTTTTCTTTCTCATTCCTGTTTGTTTCATTGATCTTTAGTGCTTATTCCTCAGTGCCCTCATCTTTTTCAGCACACGCATTCTTATTTCTGCAGCTGTGTCCTTCAGCTTCTTAACGTAGAGCGTTAGGAAGCCCCTCACAATGCACGAAATACACCACAACACATCCTTCCTTCAGCAGCCTCCGTTCCTGCTATTGTCAGCATGTCAAGAGTGTGCGTCAAGAGGTAAAATTAGCAAGCTGCAACGAGTGCGGCCTTTCCTGCGATATACTCGCTTGTACCTATTGCGTCTGTTTTTAAATGATGCTGTTGCTCTGAAGATTCAGGAAGTGTTTGTTGGAAAATTGGGTAACACTGTATTCAATAGTGCTCTTGTTTTATATGTTACGTGTACTTTCCATATAGTAAATTACAGTGTTGGGGGTAATGCATTACAAGTAACGCAGGTTACATAATCAGATTACTTTTTTCAAGTAACTAGTAAAGAAACGGATTACTTTTTAATTTACAAGAAAATATCATTTTAAAAAAATAAACGCTAATTACTTTTTACTTACTATTTATTGACTGACGAGTCTCCTGTTCAAAATCAAAAAGGTCAGAGGCGTTGTGTCTGGACACTGGACTAAATGTTAGTATTAATCGAAATAAATTAAAATGGTGAAATGCAAAAAATTATCCAAACCTGCAATAATTAAACCAACAAAAACATTTGATGATTCATTTCAACCATACTAATAAGCAAAAATAACTTTAGATACAGCAATAATTGTGCTTCATTGTTTTTTTTAATTGCTGAATAGTATCGAAGCTTCTTCTACTATATTCTATAAAAGCAAGCAATCAAGCCCTGCTCATATTTAAAAAGTAATGCAAAAGTAAAGTAACACCTTGCCTTCCATAAAAAGTAACTGTAACGCAATATTGTAATGGATTACTTGTAAAAGTAAGTTTTCCCAACACCGGTAAATTATGGGTTGAACTTTATTTTAAGGTGTCCTCGTTACTATATATATTCCTGGTTAGGGTTGTTAAGGTTTGGCTTAGGGTACTTGCGTTTAATTATGAATAATTTATTGTTATTATAATAGAACAAACAAGGACACCTTAAAATAAAGTCTTACCTTATTTCTGTGCCTTAAAATCTTTAACTGTATAAGTACATGTTGCAAATTATTACTCAGTACTGCACCTTAACATATAATGTAACCAGAAATAGTTTTCTGGGTCTTTAAAATTCACCTAACCTGAACCTTGTGCTTTTGTGAGATTCTCTGTTTTGAAAATGAATCAGTCAGATCTTTTTAATTAAGCATTTGATTTAGTTTAGAAAACCTGAATTGTGGTCACAAATGAGAATTACAGTAACGTGTTTTATAATATGTTTATGTTGCTCTTTTGTTTGTTGTGAGGCTGGACATATTTAGTTTTTATTAATTGGAATTACATCGACAAGAACGACCATATTCAAAAAAATGTAGAGAGTAAAGAACACCATACAGGTTTGTAATGACGAGCGAGAGTAAATGATTGCAAAATTGGATAAACTTATCAATTTGTTGTGTCCATATTGTTCATAAGCGAGTCAGCAACTTGGATCAGTATGTGGTTTCTTTCTTGCCATCTGTCATCTCTCTATTGGGGGCCTCTTCACAGCTCGTGAGATTTGGATTTTTTTTTTTCCTTCAATTGTTGATCTGATCTTTTTTGGAAAAATTTGTAATAATCTAAACAAAATTTGAAAACCTATGTGTGAGAGTATGTAAAAACAGAGTACAGAGACTATTAAAGTGTATAAAAACCATGAAACTAATAATTACACATTGTAAAATCAGCATTTTTCACCCTCGGCTATCATGACGTTATCTAAAAAGAACAAATGGCAGCAGCCTCAACAATTTAGTAAAACTCCTTAAAATGTCATTTTATTATAGCCAATCATATATGTATTCAATCATATATACTTGAGTGTAATCAAGATATGTATTTACTGACTTTTTAAACTCTGCTAAAGGTGAACAATTTTTGCAATGACATTTTCCTGGTATAAAAATACCCCCAAAACATCACATGGATCCATTTTGGCATTTTGAATGTAGCCATAGAAACCAATGATGAGAATTTGAACAGCTCAGAGCAGATTTTCTGTGTTGTCTTCTCATAATTATGATAAGTCTGACAAGTTGAAACACATTCATTATTAGTTGCTGCCTCTTGTTTGCATAGCTCTTGCTGATTGTATTTATTAATCAACTTTTCATGGATTAATGTTTATGCAGTATCAAGTGAGCCATTTTTATTTAGTCTTGCGCATAATTATGTTTCATTTGATGTTCTGTTATGTTGTTCCATGGCTAAACAGATTACGTAAGAACATATTAGATATAAATAGATTAGATTAAGTCATTAGTAGAACAATAAAATAATATAACACTGCTAATTTCAGGAAAGGAAATAATATCTCCCACTGGGTTAAGGGCCAATGTAGCTTCCAGTATTCAAATGACTCCCTCTTAATCGTTCTCATCTAGAAACAGACGCACTTTTCTCTCTTTGGTTTCTTTTACTGTCTGAAATCGCCTCCTGGACTGGCATATTTCAGCCCACGGGGGACAAGATATCATTGATAATCTGCTGCATATATTTATATGCCCTGAGAGCAACACCAAATGCTTGGTGGTTTTTCTATTCATAGCTCATTATCATAAAATATGAATCATTCATAAGAGGGGGTAAACTCGCATAATCAGATTCGCCCTCGGGATTTTAACCCTTTAAATGTCTGTTATGGGGGTTAGCGTGTAAACCCTAACAAGCCGTTAATGGCTTATTGCGTTTTGCAGGACCAGTTAACCCTTTGACACAGGACAGCAGATCCAGACTCTTGCTTTCCCTGGAGTCATTAATGACGAGACGCTTGTCTAGTAAAGAGTATGTTGAAATGCTTACTTCAGGGTTTCCAAAAGACTTCAAATATATGCATTTAACTAAAATAAATCTTTGTGAAAATCAGTTCAGTTTAGTTTCAGGCTGCTATGATCTTCTGCATTGTCACTAGGTGGTTAATGTTTTGTGGTTTTTAGGTAGTTGCTTTTTTGAGGTAGTCTCAGTGGCTTCTTGGGTGGTAGATGGGGTGTTCTGGGTGGTTTCTAGGTATTTGCCAGGATGTTTTGGGTTGTTACTATGTAGTTTCAAAACTTGGCATCTGAAAGTTGTGTTTTGTAGTCAATTTAAGTGTATATGTATATTTATAACATTTTGCGCTTTTAATAATCTTTCTAGAAATAAATCATTATTATATCAATGGATTTTTTTTTAGTTATCGCCAAAACTTGTTCTGTGTTGTTGTAGATCATTAAACCTTTATATACTACCTCAGTTTTCTGGGGTGCCTTTCATGCAAGTCATTGCCTCATAAGGCCTAGGCATTTGGATGCAGCCAAATATGTATTTGATTGTGTGTTCTCTTTGGTTTCTAGGTGGTTACAGAGGTATGCTGGGTGGTACGATATTCACAGTAGTTTCTAGGTCAGTGATGGCCAAATGTGGTCTTTCTAGGCCACTTTCTTACAGAGATTTAAAGTAACCCTGGTACAACTCACCTGCCTGTAGCCTTATAGTAGTCTTGAAGACAATGATTAGCAGTTTTAGGTGTTTTATTAGGGTTGTAGCTTAACTCTGCAGGAAAGTGGCCTGGAGGGCCAAGTTTGCCTTCTCTTGTTTAAGGTGTTCTGGGTGGTTGTCAAGTCAAACATTTATTTTATAGACTGTCAGACATGGCTTTGAATCTTCCTTTAGGGAAAATACAGTTTTTTCCCCACACCTTTCAAGCAAGACTTGTTAGTTTGTTTTCACAGTAAATGATGTAAATGAACACCTCTACTGCTGTACAATTTGACATCTAATTCATATTCATAGCACAAACATCGCAAAACAAGTCATGTGGCAAAGTTTCATATTTAGTGTTAGGGATTTGAAAAACCCACTAAGCAATAGTAAGCAGGATGTTTGCCGTAGCAGACATTGCTAATTAAACAGTAAATTGCAAAAAACAAAAAAAAATGCAAACTAAACAGACATAGTGACATTATTGTGTGACATTGTTTGTGTATTTGACTGTCTGGCAGGTAGAAGTGCGCTCAGAGGGATGTTTCTCTGTGTTGGTGTGTATCTTGCTGGGATGTGGGAGGACTAATATGTTGACAGCTCCCCTGCTGTTAGCTTCACAGTGCTGTGTCAGGCCACCACACCAGACATAACCACACTGTTTATCTCCATTTACCCAGAATGCCATGGAACCTAGCTGCTGCGTGTATCTGGGGCTGCGAGTACATCTGCTTTGGTACAGCAGCCAATTGCGACAGAGCTGAGGCCAGATGCTGAACTATTATTGGATGAAATATCGCCTCCTTGCTGGATTGTGTCTCGCGCTTCTAGGAACGGTGGTGCTGATTTCCAATTTGGATTTAGTTCTAGGTTTGCTCAGCTCAATTAGAGTGTGTAATTGTAAAATATACATACAGCACAAGCACTGGCTTATGCACAGCGTGAGTTTTTGTTTATGATAGAAAGACCTCCAGTTATTTAATGCTAGCTCTTACATTTGGTGTAGATTGCAATTAAAACTACGCCAGTTTAACAAATTTATTTAGTGCAGTTTGATTTACAATTAATGCAAGTTTTAATTCAACACTTCCCATCTGCTATTTGACCTACTTCAGTTTTACCAAAATCAATTATTTTCTTTCATTTTATAATTAAACAGATCTGTGTTTCCACTCTTTATATACATCTGGTAATGCTAAGTTGTATCTTTTAAAGGAATCATATGATGTTGCTAAAAAGAGCATAATATTGTGTATTTAATAACTGTAAATTAATGTGTTTAAAAAAGCATTATTTTCCACATACTGTACGTTATTGTTGCTACTTTAAGCCCCGCTTTTCTGAAACGCATAGATTTTTACAAGCTCATCGTTCTGAGAAGTGAACTGTGCTCTGGTTGGCAAACTATCCAGTGAGTTGGGATTGGCCGAATACCTCAAGACCGTGACCGAAATGTTATGGCCTTTAACATACTGTGCTGCCATGTCCTGGCATGATGATACAAAAAACAATAAATCTCCTCATAAATGAGGCATTTGTTGCATCCAGTGGGGAGATAATTGCTGACGATAATTGTAACGACTTCTTGCAGGGCACAAACATCACACCATTCAGTCTGTATTTATGATCGGAGAAATGACAAATGCAACACTGCACAAAACTCGCATTTAAATAGTAGCAGATTCTTTAAATAAGTACTTACAGGCTGTGAGTCAGAAGCACCAGGCTGTCCTTGCAAAGTTAGAATTGCTCCACTATGTTGCTTTGGGTGTAGGCTGCTCTGTCAGGTTTAGGAATCAATTCTCCATATGCGCTGAACACTGAATTCACATCTGAATGAAAATGATTCCACATAGTGACATAGACATGTGTAAATGTGTTTAAATGAGACGTTTTAGGAAGGCGTGGTCGAGTATTAATTTCTATAAAGAATATTCTCCTTGTGGTTGCAACTTTAGGGATCTTATGTATGCATAAACAGCTTGTAACAATCCAAAGAGAAAGGAAAACTTGAAATCGCATCATATGACCCCTTTAATATTATGGCCTGTTCTAACAAGCACTGTGAACTATTTTATTAACTAGCATTAAAAACAAGGATTAATATTAATTGTTTAACAAATGTGGCGTATTGGCCTTAGTGTAAAGTGTACAAATATTGATGTATGCAATTCATTGTGAATTATTAATCTACATATTGTGCAGTTCATTTAATTATAACTTGACAGCCCTATTCAAAGCTAAAGAGTTATGAAAGGTTTTTTTAAGACATTCTGTCGGTCAAGTAGACAGACACACACATACAGAATGCTGTCTAGCAGTCCTAAATCCCTTAGGAATCCTGTGATAGACAGAAAAAGAGTGGGCAAAGTGTGACAGCCGTCTTTGTTGTGAACTGCTGTCTGCACTGAATTTTAGGTTCCAAGGAAGTCCTTTTTAGTTTCATTTCCTCCAGAATACCGTGTCACCTTTGCAGACCGTCAGGTCTATCTGAATCAAAAGGTCACGTGCCTACATTTTGTCCATATTGACATAGAAGCTTAATACATCTATGTTTTTCTCCACAAATTGTTCAAAACCTAAACTTTGACATCACAACTTTGATGATGGTCACAGAGGAGCATATTCTGCACTGTTTAATGTGATCATAGCGGTTGTGAGAAGATACAAGGCTAAGGATTGACAGAAACGTCTGCGATCTTCATTCTAACACTTTGTAGAGAGGAAGATCTCTCTGGTGTCAGAGTAATGATGGAAGAGGATATGAAGTGTTTTGATAAAAGGCAACAGCAATTCAAGAGGGTGTGGTAGGAAAATTCTACAAAAGCTACAAAAACATCAAGTTGTATGTGAGAATTTTTTAGAAACTATGTTTTGAGAAGCTTTGAGAGTATACATAAAGTCCCTTCAAAATATGCAGTTTTTTGGAGATAATTCATGGATACTTAAATCAGCGGAAATCAATAAAATTGTTGAACATTTGTGCTCATGTCGGCGCCCAGAAAATTCCTCTGAAGCCCAAAATGGGTATATATATAAACAAAAACATATACTGTAGTTATGATTAATTCAAGCATGAAATGTATAATATATGAAATTTTGTTATGCTAGAAAAATGTAACAGCGAACAGATCCAGTCACTGGTGTAATTTCCTTACAAGGTCAAATTCAAATTAGGAAATGATCCTCGCAGAGCTTTATTGAACATGTACGGATTGAACAAACAGCACAAAATGCCCCCATTAGTTTTATCAGAGGACGATCTTCAAAAATCAATCTATTGTAAGAATGTCTTATGTATTTCTTACGTATATTTAAGAAAAAAACTACTTGTGATAATATATTCATAAAACAATAATATAATCCATCATATGGATGTGCTTGTTAATGTAATCCATGTAAAATATTCTTTAAACTCTGACTGGCTTCTTTATTAGGGTTTGGATGGTGGCACTTTTTCTGCATTTAAATGTAGTCATAAACACGCTACAAATAGGAATTGATCTGTTACGGTCTCTGTGCCCAAAACACTGACCACAGATCAATCGCAGTAGAGATAAACAAGATTGGCACAAAAAGAATCTACGCTGCTTTACACTTACTTGTGTCTTGGTCTTTTTAACATTCTGTTGCTAACCTTATTCTTATACCCAAAAATGACTGCTCATTGGTTGCTCATATATGTTATAGAAGTAAATAAGGCTATACAGAGCAATATAAATAATACAGCACTGAGAAATATCATTGTTTTGTGATTAGATACTTAGATATCTTGACAAATCTAAGTACAGTTATCCTGAAACTGTAGATGAGACATGGGAAACAGGAGATGTTGACAAAAAGTCTCCATTTTATTGTTTAATCGAAACTGAATTTTAAAAGCTCATTTGTGATGTTTTTTTGTGGTTTATTCTTTTTAGCATGCATGATTAGTATATCTGTGAATGGTTGCATCTTGGGTGTTTGAATGATATTGCAGACACAGAGGACTGAAAAACTACTCTGCATTGTAAACGAATCTGCCTCCATCCCTCTTGGGATGGTTGGTTCATCTTTCCAAAGCGCTCCCTTTATCTTATCTTCCTTTATTGTACTTGTTTATTTTTAATGTGCCTGTGGGCTCTTTAGAGGGCATTTTCTTATAAGAAATCCCTTCTGTGATTAAAGCGGATCATGAATAACACTGTTAGCCACACTGTAGATTTAGAAGTATCTCATGTTATCCAAAGGGACTTTCCATATAAGTCCCTGTATTTCTTGATGGTATTTTTTAATACTTATTGCCTTTTTGGAGTGCAACAAATTCTGATGACTACTACTTTTTGTATTTTTTGTTTCTAACAAAGATACAGACATGTTAGTGAAATTTGAATGAAACTGTGGGAAAGATGGTCTGTTGTTTAAAGCATAGTTCATGTCCCTTCAAAACCAAGCAACTCTGTTGGTCAACATCGCAACGTTTGCATGGATTCCTATTGAAATTACGGGAATTCTCTGAAAAAACGTGATGACACATTTAGCCATTAAAGTGACATTTCACACAAAATGTAAAATTCTGTCATTATTTATTCACTTTCATGTCATTTCAAACCCATAAGACCTTTGTTCATCTTGAGAACACTATTGAAGATTTCTGATGAAATCCTAGAGCTTTCTGCCCCTGCATAGACAGCAATGCAAGTGACTTCCATACCTTCAGGGCCCAGAAAAGTGGTAAATATATCATTAAAGTAGTCTATGTGACATCAGGGGTTCAACCTTAACGTTATGAGGCTACAAGAATACTTTTTCGTGAACAAAAACGCCCAAGTCAATATAATGTTAAAGGGACCTGTAAACCATACTGGCACCACTGCCTGTGAATGCATGGGAAAGACCAACATGGAAGAGAAGAAATAGTTGAATAAAGTCATTATTTTTATTTTAAGCACTTATTTAATGCAGTATTTGTTTCAAATGATTGTTTAAAAATTGACAGTAGGACTTTAGATATTCTTTTATTAGAGTTACAGCAAGGCTAAAACATTTGTGGCAAGACGATCCGAGAAGTCAATACAAACATTTGCTAACTGGAATAAGTTTGAATGTCGTATGTGTCTGCACCTAATGGACTTGAAGCACATATAAGAAAATAAAATTAACCGAACCGCTATGCCATTTAGCAGATAGCCGTCTTAATATCCAGACACCGTGTCTCACAGTTGCCCTGTCAGTTACAGCCACACACCAGCTCATCTTGTAAGAGGCACTACAGAGTAGGTGACAGTCTGTCAGTGTGTATCCACTCGGGCTGTCAGCCTCTCACTGAATCTGTTTACGGCTTGTCGTGCCTTACATCCACAGTCTTCCTCACACCACACAGATTTTATGCTACAGATTTTATTTCTCTGAAGTCCCCTGTTAGTATTGCAAAAGTTCATTGAATTGTGCGGATTCTTTCCTACAGCTACAGATTGTTGCGCAAGGGTACATGTGGAGCTAGTTAGCCTAGCAACATTGTGCTAAATCCAAACAAATGCTAACTGAAATGAGCTTAAATGTTAAATGTGTGTCTGTGTAGGATACATGGGTGGCACAGGTAGTTTACAATAAAGTTGAGACATAATGGAAGCATCCAGGTGTATTTTTTTCCATACTGTGAAGTATATCTGAGTGACAGAGATGATTGGTCTGGCATATATCATGACAGAAAAGTCTGTTGTTTCACTGAAAGATCCAGGTATGACTTTTTAAATAAAAACTGTAATTAAATAAATAAATTAATAAAAAAAGAATCATACATGGATAAGTTTTTCACAATAAGATCTGTGCAAGCAAGTCTGTCTATTATCTCAAAGACCAGGTAATGCAAGTTTTAAGTACAGCAAATGGAAGATATCACTCAGAAGCAAACTGGATATAGTTCAGCACAGTTTAAGATCGGTTATTCAAATTTTTTTGCTTAAGTGTCTCTAGTGACAGCCAAACTCTTCTGTCCACATATAATTCAGACTGTCACGCACAGAGTAGCTTTTAAGTATTTCGCAGCCTATGCACACAAGAAGATCTAACAGCTGAATTTGCAGAGGTTTGCGAGATTTTGTGGTATTTAATATTTATTAGATAAATATTGATATGAGAGCTCGTGAGCATCTGCAATCAGATGTTGTCAAAACTGTCAAAATAAAAGTCCCACTAGCAACACTTAAAAAAAATAAAAAATAAACAAATTTACTAATATATTGATAATGTTGGAACTGTTGGACATTTATGCTATTTTTATAACATTATTGGTATTACTGGCAATTATCAGTATTGACTTTCAGAATATTTTGTCGACCGCTGGTCATATATTTATTTTATTCAATAACTGATGTTAGGATTGACTGGAATTTCTGCTTGTTTTCCAAAAAAACCTATTCCTATTAATCCTCCGCATTCCTATAAAACTTTTTTTTTTTACAAGTGTATTTTGAGTGAATGGACCAGCCATCGGAGATTCATTTGACCCATTTCCCTCTTAGTGAGGTGTCTGAGCTGTTTCACCCACACAGAATCAAACCCACGAGTTTTCCGATCGTCCAGAATGACTTTTGTGTTAATCTCTGATGGCACATTCATCATCTACACACACATGCTCATAGAGAAAAGAACCCACACTCATTCATACTCCTACACATGTACCTTTTCATGTGTCATGCTTCGTGACACACACTCAGCTCAAACCTTCTATGTCTGCAACACTTTCTAATGCCTCCATTTCTAATGCCTTAAATTTTAGATGCTAATTATTTGCCTAAGAGCTCTCAACTTGCTATTAAAAGCTGATTCAAAGTTCCCGGCCTAGACTAGACTGGAATAGACTTGTTTATGTGTTGAGCAACAGAATTCAGCTGATGTCTGATCACAGCTGTATTTTGCTTGTTCAAGCAGAATGTGAAATCTGAACATACCTATAATACTAGGTTTTTAGAGATGCACCAGTATTTATATTTTGGCTGATACTGAAACCATTTATTTTTATTCATGTTTTAGACAATATAAAAAAAAAATCTGTAGAATGTTGTCAAAAAATGTAGAGAAACATTATTCTATACAGTATTAAAATGGATATTTCCATCTATGAATTTTAGTTTTTGAAAGGTGAAATTTGAGCACACACAATTAACAATATTGGGTCTGTACCAATAAAACAATTACAGTGAAAATATTTTTAAATTCAGTTACATGAAAATATCTGAATTGGCCAAATGAATGTTATATGTATTACATTTTTGACAGCATTAAAATATGAAATGTTCTCAGTTACGTGTAATGTTGAATGTCTATAATCAATGTTTAAATATTAGGGAAAAGAACTAGGGACATCAGTAGTATTGGTATCAGTAATACTCAAGTTTAGTCAGATGTCCTCAAATGAATATTAAAAATATAATGTCTTTTTTCTAAATTAATTCTATTTTTACAGCTACATTATTAATCTAGCTACAAATATATAAATCGTCAGTTTGTTGTGTTTGTTGATACAGACACGCACACAGACATAATTTTATAAACGACATAGTCATGTGATGCAGTAAAATTTCAGACATGCCCATTAACAACAAAAGACAATACTTTTTATTTTGATAAGAAGTCTGTGCAGAACATTTTAGACGATTGTTTCTGTCCAATCCACTCGTTTAATCGCATTTTACCACAGCTGTTGTCGTTTTTTTGGCCAGCAATGGAATCAAGTATGTTCTATTCTATCCGTCTATTCCATTTTCAAATTTAAGGCTTTTACATAGATTCTGGCACCCAACATAACAGATAAGTTCATTTTCAAAGGTGCTACCTCTGAGTCCGACAACATTGAAAGCTATGAGTAAAATGTCCCGCGTAGTCATCTCGGAATTACTGTAGTTACGACATGTAAAATCAACCTTTAAAATCAACGACTAAAATAAAACTTTTAATTGATTGACAGCATTAGCACACAATTTTGGTGATATCAGCGACACCAACCAATTTGTACGTATTTTACGAGTTGCCAAGTTTGTGGTTAATTCCTTCTAATTCGTACAACCTGATTTGTAGAATGTGTCTAAAACCCCAGGCAGGTTTAGGGGCGGGGTTAGGTGTAGGTCATTCGTACAAATTCATAATACGTCACGATTTACGAAATCATATCAATTTGTATGAGTGAAGTTGCAAGAATTCATACAAATTAGCCACCTTAGCATATGTACGAATTGCTGTGAGATCGGGCTGAATTTCGATCACTTCGATTACTGCTCAGTTTTATCCCAAGCTGATCAGCTTGGCTTAAAGTTTGTTTTTCAAAAGTGAACTGACATTCTTAAGACAACACCTTTCACGACTCATTAAGCGCTTAATCACCGAGTGAAATGTGCAGCTGTGTTGTGTTTTATGGAGGGACATCATTTTAAGCGGCATATTGGCTTAGTGTGCTGTTAGAGGCTACGACTCTGAACCAGAGGAAGAGGCGACGGGTTTTGTCGCCTTCCTCGTGGGAGACGTGAAAGGCATGCTGGGAAGGTAATGCACTTTTAATGGCCTGGTGCAGAGCCCTGGAGCTGTGACGGCCCATGTAGCTGCGGCTCTGATTGATTACACGTCTCCCATGGGCCGGGGAGAGTGACGCAGCAGCTGCAATTCATCGTGCCGTCAGGGCCGCTGGTAGAACCAGTCGTGATTCAGCAGAACACCGTCTGCACTGGTGTCCACGCAGCGCTGCTTGTAGGGGAGCTGTTATTGTCTAGCCTGGTGATGATTCGTTTTTACATACAGTATATTAATTTTTAGTCTCAGGACATGGATAGGAATATGGCACTTTTATTGAATCATGTCAGCAAAGGCACTGAATACTGATGATGCAGAACATTATTACGTGTTCATATGTAGTTTTACTCATTGGTTTTCATACCTAATGCTCATGAAACTTAAAGTCCTTATGAGATGGACACGTGATCAGACGTGGATTATGTTATTATGAGGTCACAAGATTATTGTAAGATGTGACTATAAACACATTACCATGCAAAAGTAACATTTTATAATAATATAGTAATACTTTTATTTAGCAAGAATGCATTCAGTTGATCAAAAGGGAGAGTAAAGGCATTTATAATGTTGCAAAAAAAGTGAATTTTTTTTTTGAATGGTCTTTTTTATTAAAAACCCTGAAAAAAATATTAAGCTGCACAACCTTATTGAATATCAGTAATAATGCGAAAGCGTTTCTTGTGCAGCAAATCACAGTAGAATGATTTTTCAAAAGGTCACTGAGACTAGAAAAATGACACATGAATATATTACATTTTAAAGAAATCCTACAAGAAAAAAAAGATTTAAATTGTAAAATGTTTGGTTTTGGTTTTATGGCATTTCTGATCAAATAAATGCAGATTAAAGATTATATTTAGCAAATTAAAAAATAAATATTTTGATACAATTAAAAAGGTTTTCATAATTGAAATTGTAATGTTTTGAGGCCTCAATTCACTTGTAGCATGAAAATAAATTTTTTTAAAATATACGTTTATTTAGACAAACTCTACAATACATAATTCAGTCCATGAAAATTATTTTCACCTTAACATATGTACCAGAGTGAATCAGTAATAATATCAGTGCATCCCTAGTTTGGAAGACATTTATGTATCAAAAGTATATGAAAAGTTTAAGGAAAAAATATATAGTACGCTTTTTAAAGAACATGAAAAATAGTTCCAACGTATTTTGCCACCTTGTTATTAGAAATATATTTTCTTGCATTAGGAGGTAATTTAGTCATTTTTCATGACCTTTTCCCATGGCGTGAGAGCTAGGATGTGACACATGATGACAGCATGAAATGCCAAACATCTGTTTGAATATGTTCTGAGAGGTCACTGCTTGGTTATCAGAGATACTGGAGCTTGTGTGACATTCCGCAAAGCTTGATTGCTGCCGTGATGGGCCTCTCAAACACACATGGAAACAGGAAACACGTGTGCAGCAGCTCTGAGTCTCAACTTACCTTATCAGTGCTGCATGCCAATCTCCATCAGAGAACCAATCCTCATATACAAACCAAAGGACTAATTCGCCTCATCAGGCATCTTGGGATGCTTTAAACCTCATCCTGAAGATATTTTACTTTTAACATAATGATTTCAAGAGGATTTTGCTCTGTTCTAGAAGAACGCTAGAAGAACGAGCTTTTACTGTACATGCAGTAGCCTACTTGTGTCAGCTAGCCTGTGTTACTGGAATATTTGGCCTTTATTCGCCCAGTTTGAATTATAATCATGATTTCAGTTTAGTATTATTGATTATGTATGTAGTTATTCTCAGTGTTTGCAAACAGCATGAGCTTACGTGAAATGTAAATCTGTGAATCGCTCCTGTGTCTTTTTCAAAGTAGCAGCACATGTTGAACAATCTCAGACACACAGAACCTTGTTAACTCTGCAGATGCCCAGAGGAAATGATGTCATGTAATACATGGTGAATGTGAGAGTGGTTCAGGTTTAATTGGATTAATGAGTCCTTGTAAATGAATTAGCGAGTGAGTGCAGTCAATATTCCCAGTCAATCAACTTGACTGTAGTGAACAAGATACCATGAGAGAGTCGTTCTGACCTCACAGAGAACAAGCACATACTGTAATTGAGTTTGCAGATGCTCTCATGTCTTCATGTACTGTGTTATACAGTTTAATTAACATGAAATCAAACTTGACCCTCTTTATTTTCTCAATTATGCCATTATGCTTAGTTCACTAGTGCGTGTTATCAATAAGGGAAACCAAAAAAATTCTTGGAAGTATAATAACTTTTCCACCATAGAAACCAGTTTTGTATTGATGTGTAGGCAAATAGATATAATATTAAATTCCAATTTCAAAGTGTAATTTTCCAGATCCAGTTACATACACAATGATCAGGTTGATTTATCTAGTTTCTTGCTGGATAATAAGTGAAATGTGTAATGAATGCTGTATCAAGCGTTGTCTTAATTCGACTTAATTTGAAGCAAATTATGTTCATGTTGTCTGTAAACACCTCGTTTATTGCCTGGAAAATGTACATTTACTTTAATGCAGATTCTTAAATCTAAAATTGCTATATATTTTACTTCATGCTTTCCCTAAAAGGTGAACATGTTACGTGTGTTACTACCATTATGCTCTATCGTTTTTGTTTTGGGCAATTTATTACATCGTTGAACACATTGCCACACTGAGTTATGAAAAACAAAATATGTTTAGGTTTTCCTTCCAATTTTCTCAGTTAGGTCATTAGTGGACACTGAAATTATTACAGAAAATGTATTCTTCAGTAGTCGGGTCTTTGATTCAATTGAATTGTGTCAACTCAGTATACACTATTGTTTAAAGTGCTTTTATATATTATTAAAGTCTCTTATGCTCATGCTGGTTACATTGACTTATTTTTGTAAAACAGTAACATTATGATGCTATGTTATATTAAATTATATTAAAGAACGTCTCGATTACGTATGTAACCCTCGTTCCCTGAAGAAGGGAACGGAGACGTCACGCCGGATGACCGACGAACGGGTGGGATCTCGCCGAGAGACCAATCTGCTTCGAGTGTATCTAAACAAGCCAATTGAAGATTGGCATGCGCTGTCGCATCCAGCTGCCGCTGATCACAGCGTGTATA
The DNA here is from genome assembly GCF_018831695.1 of Puntigrus tetrazona. Lineage (NCBI taxonomy): Eukaryota > Metazoa > Chordata > Actinopteri > Cypriniformes > Cyprinidae > Puntigrus > Puntigrus tetrazona. Next base: position 12,552 of record NW_025047688.1, on the reverse strand, counting down.
AATAAGCAGCGGGTGCAGCGCATATTCAGGTTTTGCTGAGGAGCCGAAGCTAGTGACCCGGCCCCTTCAGCAGAGGTGCAGCACGTGGCGGCGGGGCGTGGCGTCTCCGTTCCCTTCTTCAGGGAACGAGGGTTACATATCGCAACCGAGACGTTCCCTTTCAGCCGGTCACTTCCGAGTCGTCGGATGACCGACAATTGGGATCCCTACCAAAACGCCATGGACGCTGCCTCTTCCAGTGTCCTGTGGGGAGCCTGCTGCCCCTCAGTCTATCGGGCGTAGGCGGGCTCAACCACAAGAAGCCAGCTACTTTTGTAACACTACCCATTCGTAAGACTGGAACACTGGGAAACGCCCCACGTTCTAGTGAACAGGGACGGCGGAAGTCCAGCCTTCCCGTAGGAGGTCTCGGAGCGAATATGCATATGGACAGTATTTCAGTTTGCATATGGAAAATTGGAAGTGATTGAACCCTCTTAGACGGGCAGAAGGTCTGCCGGAGAAACACGGGGCTCTAAGGCTATGCCGTGGAAATACACACATAAAGTCCTCTTGGGGTACTTTACATGGCTCCCAGCCCTCACCGGTTCTCACGGATTCATCGAGAGGGCCTGGCGCCGGATGCTCCGCAACATCTGGCTGCCCGGGGAATGGAGGAGCTCGACAGGGTCTACTGTATGGAGCGCTCTGGAGGCGGTTAACAAGCCGACCCGAAACCGGGCCTCTCAGTGCTTCTACCAGTTTGAGGTGAGAACACAGGAGGATACCGGTTCCACACGAGGCTATAGAATCTAGCAATCGTGTTGGGGGTCGCCCAGCCCGCAGCTCTACAATCTGTCAGCGAGGTGCCACGAGCCACCGCCCAGGACGATGCAACACTTGCTGAGTGTGCCCGCAACCTGAAGGGGGCAGGGCATACCCTGTGCTTGATACGCTAGGTAATGGCGTCCACTATCCAGTGAGCCATCCTCTGCTTGGAGGCGGCACTCCCTTCTGCCGGCCTCTGTGACAAGCGAGAGCTGGACTGAGGTCCTGAAGCTTTGTGTCCGGTCAACGTAGCATCGGGAGTGCTCGGACCCGGGACAAGCAACGTCAGGGCTGGGTCTGCCTCCTCCAGGGACAGCGCTTGAAGGTTCACCACCTGGTCTCTGAAGGGGGTAGTGGGAACCTTGGGCACGTAGCCGGGCCGTGGCCTCAGTGGTACCTGGGAATCCATGAGCCCAAACTGTAGGCACAGATCGTCGACCGAGAAAAAGCCTGCAGGTCCCCTACCCTCTTGATGGAGGCCAATGCGAGCAGGAGCAATGTCTTCATAGATAAAAGAACTTTAGCACAACTGCTGGCAAGGGTTCAACGGAGCCTACTGCAGTGCTGTCAGCACTACAGACAGGTCCCAAGAGGGTACTGTTGGGAGCCGTGGAGGATTCAACCTCCTGGCTTCCTCAGGAACCTGATAATCCGGCCATGCTTACCCACAGACCTCCCATCTATGGGGTCATGATTTGCAGCGATTGTAGCCACGTAGACTTTAAGGGTGGAGGGAGACAGCCTTCGGCTCCAACCCTTGCTGCAAGAAGATAAGCACGACTGATAGGGCAATTTCGGGGGTCTTCACCCTGAGAAGAACACCACTTTCGACGAACAGGCTCTACTTCAAGGCATAGGCCTGTCTCGTGGGCGGCACTCTAGCCGAAGAAATGGTGTCGACTACCTCTTGAGGTAGGTCACCTAGAAACCTCCGCATCCCATCCAGGGACCAGACATGGAGTTTCCAGAGGTCTGGACGCGCGGGTGCCAAGGGTGCCCCATCTCTGAGTCAGAAGATCCTTCCTCAGAGGATCGGCCAAGGAGGGGCTGTCGCGAGGAGCACAAGTTCTGGGAACCAAGTCTTCACCAGTAGGGTGCTACTAGCAAGACCTGCTCCTAGTCCTCCTGACCTTGCACAGTGTCTGTGCAAGAAGGCTCACTGGGAAATACATACTTGCAAAGGCCCCGCAGCCAGCTGTGTGCCAGTGGGCAATGGGAAGTCTCTGGAGAGGCAAACAGGTCTACCTGAGTGGCTCGGAAGCGTTCCCAATCAGCTGAACCGCCCGGGATGGAGTCTCCATTCTCCGGGTAGTGCAGCTCGCGACAGCTCGTCGGCTGCCTGGTTGCACACTCCTGGAATGTGAATGGCGAGAAGCGACCTCAGAACTTCCGACTCCATAGGAGGAGGAGGTGGTGGGCTAGTTGCGACATACGACGGGAGGCGTGAGCCACCTTGTTGGTTGATGTACGCAGCGGTCAGTATGTTGTCTGTGCAGACTAGTACATGCTGGCCTCGAAGGCAGTTCTCGAGACTGCCTAGGGCGAGATGTGCTGCCAGCAACTTTAGGCAGTTGATGTGCCATTGCAGTTGAGGGCCCGTCAAACCCCTGACACTGCATGCCCGTTATGCGTGGCCCCTCAGCCGGTGGTGGAGGCATCCGTGAAACCACAGCATACCTGGAGACCTTCTCCAGGGCACTCCGGCCGAAGGCGAGAGAGGTCTGACCACGGGGTGAAGGTTTGGCGGCAGGCCGGTGTTATTTGAACCCGTGAGTGCCACTTTGCCACGCCCACCTCGGGACTCGATCGTGTAGCCAATGTTGAAGCGGTCTCATATGGATTAGTCCCAGCGGCATCACTGTGGCGCGGCTGCCATATGCCCCAGGAGCCTCTGAAAATATTTCAGTGGGACCGCCATCCTGCTCTTGAACATATTGAAGCAGTTCAACACCGAATTTGTACGCTCCTCTGTGAGGTGTGCCATCTGATCGATCGAATCCAGCTCCATCCCAAGAAAAGAGATCCTCTGCGTTGGACAGAGTTTGCTCTTCTCCTGGTTGACCTGAAACCCCAACTGGCTGAGGTGCTGTAGCACCAGATCCTGTGTTCGCACAACTGAGCCGGGACTGAGCCAGTCATCCAGTTGGTTGAGAATGCGAACGCCTTACTCTCTCAGTGGAGCAAGGGCTGCTTCCGCGACTTGCATGAAGGCGCGTGGCGACAGGAGAGCCCGAAGGGTAGGACTTGTACTGATATGCTCGACCTTGAACGCCAACCTCAGGAATGGCCTGGCATGGAAGAATCGACACATGAAAAGCACGTGTCCTTCAGGTCGATCGCTGCAACCAATCCTGGGGACGGACGCACTGAATAGGCGTTTCTGTGTCAACATCCTGAGCGGGAGTGCTCGATTCAGGACTCACAGATCCAAGATTGGTCATAACCCACCGCCTTTCTTGGGCACTATGAAGTATGGGCTGTAAGCCCGACCTCATCTCGGCTGGAGGAAGCGGCTTTATCGTGCCTTCACTAGAAGGACAGCAATCTCCGCCCACAAGACAGGGCACACGCATTGTTCACTGACATATAGCGGATCCCACTGAACTTGGGGGCGCGGATGAACTGAATCATATAGCCGAAGTCGAAGGGTTCGCAGGAGCCACCGGGATAGCCTGGGAAGATTCAACCAGGCATCCAGAGACCGAACTAGCGGCTCGAGCGGAACCACCCGGCGATGCAGGCGATGGGGCAGCGAGGGGGAGTGCAGGGACCGGCTCGGGCGTCGTGGCGGTCGAAGCGGGGTCTGAGTGTGTGCAACTCTTACCTGCATCCCCGCAGAAGTGAGGCGGGTAGGCTGTTGGTTCGTCCTCCCAGTCTTCCCACTGCTGCATATTAGCCCAAGGAGGCGTGAGTGGCGCGGAACTGGCCCGCTCAACTCCTCGCTCTCCTGGGGACAGAGACAGAGGAAACCGCCCTTGTCGAGGTTTTAGGTAGCGGCAACATTCTCTGCCCGGCAGAGCAGCTCCCTCCATCCCCGGAGCTGAGGGCCTCTTGCACCTGCGCTTCCTCCAGGTTTGGCAGGAGCCTGGACAGGCTGGGTGGCTGCCCTGCTGCCAGCTCCACGGTGCTGCCTAGATGGGGCTGCTGCGTTGACTGCGGGAGCGGTGGCGGCAGCAGGGGCACCCTCGGCGACGAGCTGGCTGAGGTGGGCCGTCGGCGGCTGGGTGAAGGCAGCAGCTGCACGCCGAGGCAGGATGTTTCTTACCTCAGTCTGCTTCTGGGCAGTGGAGAACTGCTGGGCAAAGTTCTCCACTGCGTCGCCAAAGTGGCCGGTCTGGGACATGGGGCATTCAAGGAACGTGTCTTGTCTACCTCGCGCAAGATGTCGACCAGACACAGCCACAGATGGCGTTTCTGGACCACCGTAGTGGCCATCGCACAACCCAGAGACCGGCGTTGTGACCTTCGTCGCCGTGGCGCGAGGTCCATCACGATACAGAGTTCTTTCCAGAACTTCCAGGTCATGACCACCCCTGTGCAGATCCTTCAGTGCCTTGGCCTGATGAACCTGCAACAACGCCAAAGCGTGTACTGCAGGCGCAGCTTGTCCACAGGCCGCACAAGGCACTGCCGTTCAGAGCCGGCGAGTACCTGCAGGCCCGGGAGGGGAGCACAGGATCACCGCACTAAGCGGAACGGCATTGGGACACAGCTGCATCCCAACTGACCGCTCCACTGGGGCGATCACCGTAACTCCTGGCTGTGCCACTGTCAAAGGGTGGTGAAGGAGGAGGAGCCACTGGGGCAGTTTCTGGCAGTGAAAGGTGCTTTCCACATCCCAGTAAGCTCCTCATGCACTTCCGGGAAGAAAGGTACCAGGATGGGGCCCTGAGAACCAGCGCAAGCCACCCTTAAATACCAATCGTCCAGCCTCGAGGGCCGGGGAAGCAGTGGAGGTTTCCACTTGATCGATCACCTCGACGGCCTGGGCAAGCATAGCCACCATTTCTAGATCTGTATCCAGTACATTCAACGCCTGGTAGGCGCTGGAAAGAGCAACCGGATCTTCACTTCCAGAAATGTCTGGCTCACCTTCCGATGCAGCGATTGACTTCTGATCATCAGGGGAGCCCAAGAGGGTACAGCTGATACCCCACGTGAGGTCCAGACTGCCCCTTTTGCAGCTCCACTGGTTGCAGAGTTTAAGCTTTGTGTCACAACGTAAATGGAGCCCACCTGTCTGCAGCCAGAATGAGAACCAAGTCGAGCAAACACAAGCTCCGCCTCCTTTTTCAAGGCGACAGAGCCCGCCCATCACTCCCGAGATGACCATCTCCTCGCGAGGAAATGATTCATCCACAACCGCCACCTCAGCGTGCTAAGCCCAGGCACGAGGCAACGATTGTGACCATCACCTAACACCAGGTAACAACCGCATCCAGAAACACACGGTGTCACGTAGTCTGAAGCAAGACCCACGCTGTCTTCAAGACGCGTCGAGTTTGCCAGGCGTAACGTCGTCTTTAAAAAGACGCACCCGCGAATGCTCTTTAGTGCTGCGGCAACAGGGGATAGCCGCTTTGCACACAAATGGTGGTAGTGCAGCCTGATTGTGGCAATCCACTCGACGCAGGAAAACAAGCTCCACTGAAACGCCGTACTCCAACACTCGTAGATCGTCTTTGGAGTAGAACAGTCATGCCCGGCTCCGAAGCGAAAAGCTGAATATGTGCTGCACCCGCTGCTTATTTATACTCGTGCTGTAATCAGCAGCAGTTGGATGCGATTAGCGCATGCCCATCTTCAATTGGCTCGTTTAGGTACACTGAAGTAGATTGGTCTCTCGAAGCGAGATCCCAATTCGCCAGTCATCTGACGTGACTCAGAGTGACCGACTGAAAGGGAACAGTTTTTAATTTACTTGAATATATTGTACAATGTTTTTATTATTATTATTATTTAAAAGCACCCGTTACTCCAGTCTTTCGGTGTCACATGATCCTTCAGAAATAATTCTAATATTCCAATGTGGTGCACAAAAACATTTCTTAGTATCAATGTTGCGCTGCTTAAAGAAGCAGTAATAATTTATTTGCTCCGATTCAAAATGTTAGTCTTTCTTCATTGAAACGAAGTTATGTTTTTGAGGAAATCATTATAGGAATTACAAATGTTGGCCAGTTCTTTTCCAAATTGAAAAAGTGGGTGGTTAGTTCTTCATCATCTGTATACTCCTCTCCAGTTTCTCCCTTACTTTCAGAATTGTCAGACATCATTGTTTTACCTTTTTTTGTAAATTTATTTGAATTTCTTTGCCCATCCATGTTTATCCACGAGCATTTGTGATTAAATTATATATATTATACATACATACATACATACATATATGTGTGTGTGTGTGTGTATATTATTCGTAGAAAATGACTGACTAGGATATTGTATAGCCCTTTGAAGCTGCACTGAAACTGCAATTTAGACCTTTAACCCGTTGACCACCATTGAAGTCTTAATAGACTTCATATATAATCATGGAGGTAATTCAACATATATAATATTCAACATATATAACATTCATATATAATTCAACATATAATTATGGAGGTAAATCCTACAATTTATTCCTTAAAATCTGTCACTTTTGTCTTTTTGGTTATTTATGCTGCCATTTATTTTATTCACCAAAGCCATTTTTACTGACAAATGATATTTGGCGAGTATCATTTATAGACACTTTGTTACATTACCTGAATACTGCATTAAAATACATAACATCAACAACAAAATAACATCTTTGCTGCCGACACATGTGGTTTCACAAACCTCTCTTTAAGTTTCAAAATTGTTGAGTTACCCTGAAGCAGATGTGCCAATTTGTCCGCCTCCAGCTTTGGAAGTCTAACTGTGAAATAGAGACAAACATAAAGGTAGAAGCATTCTTATTCCTGTCGGCGGTGGCCTGAGGGGATCCATTGACAGCTTTATTTCACTACACCATCTCAGCTGACCTTGGCTCATCTCAAAGCCCTTGTCCCTCCAGACAGACAATTTAGAAGTGCTGTCTCCAAACTGACCCGGGACGTCAGCAAACCATCATCATTAACGTAACGCAAACATCGGCTTGATAGAGGAGGGCCTTTTTTCTCAGTCTGTTGCCTCAAGGGCTCAAAGCACACATGGCTAATATTTCCACGTCAAGTTTGATTTTCTCTGTATTGTTCTCACAATTGTTCCTGTGTCGAGATTTGAATATCATTTTCTGTTAGGGTTGCTATGGTGACAGAAGCAGGGTCTCTGCATGTGCCAGTTGCCATGCAGTGGTTTGTCAGAAAAGAAGTACAAACGCCACTGCTTGCTATCTAAAATTTGCACAGAACTGCATTTCGGCTGTTTTCAGGATTTACTCATTTGGCCCACACGTTCATTTCATGGCCTCTCAATTTGTCTTGCGCTTGTAGTTTTTACTCCGCTGACCTCATCTCTGTTGTTAAAAAAAAAGGCCTTGCATCTCTTGTGCTCCTGGCGCAGGTGGGCATGACTCACGAATGGACTTCCTACACAAACTTACACACACTGTTTCATTTACTGGAAAAGCGTGTCGTGATTCACAGATATTCTGCCTGGATGACGTTGCAGAAGCTACTGAGTGCACACACTCAGGCACAAAAAGCTGTGTGGGTCTATTGATTGAGACGTCATGATCTGTATTGATTGAAAAGTCAAGAAGCTCAGCGTTTGAATTTTTTGGCTGGTTGTGTTGAACAGTAATGAGATAAACATAATGAGAAACAGGTTTATAACCTCTTGTCTATTATATTGTCTGTTATATAGACAGATGATAATTAGCCCCTGGTTGTGAATTCCATTATGAAGTGATGCGGTCTGATAAGAGCAATTTACAAAATAATAATTATACTGAATGTGCACTACCTGTATCTTGCATACCTTGTAAAAGCATATTTTAATAACAAATATACTTGCAGATAATGTAATATAAGTGAAATAAAATAGCATTTACCGTAAGGATACTTAAAGAGATTAAAATGTCTTGATTGTTTCATACTAAAGTGCACTCCTCACCATAATGTGATGACTAAAATCCATGTAACATAAGGCATTTGTTGCATCCAGTGAGGACGTGATTACTGATTATAACGACTTATTCTGTCTTTGTGCGCATTGCGTTGCATCGTGCAGCATAAACAAAACCATGTTTGCATTTGTGATCAGAGAAGCGTTCAACAATAAGTACTACTCTTCATTGCTCAAAACTCATGTTTGAATAGTAAGTAGCATATTCTGTAAATAAAAAAACAATGTACTTATGAGTCAGAAGCACCAGACTGTCCTTGAAATTGCCTCACTTTATAGAAACAGCCTTGTACAGCCAGCATAGGCTCCTCCCACATCCAGGAACCACTGGTACCACTTTTTGGAAGCTGAAACAAATTAGTTTCATTTTCACAACAACACACAGCGTCATCAGAACATGGCGGCACTACAGTGAGAAAAATAGCTCTACCTCCTTTCTTTGCATACTTGTTTATTATTTCCATTATAAATTAAAAGTATTATCCCAAGATTTTTTGTTTATAGCCACATTATTGCCATCTTTCAACATGCTCAAAAATATTCACTGGATATTGTTTGCGTAACCTTTTCACCAATGGCGAATGGAAAATATCTTGCGCACTCAAAAGTTCTGCGTTTTTACTTAGCTGCCATATAAATTTAGATTTAATATTTGCTTAGACTTATTCCTGCAGCCTACAAAATCAGTAAAGACAAGTTAAAAAGCATTGATCTAAAGCTGTTTAGATTTGGTTTGGTTTCTACTTGAAAAACGGCTCGATTTCATCCGGCGCTTTATATGAAAGACAGTCAGCTCTTAATGAAAAGATTATGGAAAGGGATCAATGCTGCTCGGTGTGTCACGGCCATTGTGGTTGTGTTGGCGAGACTTTTAGATTAGCATGAGACTCAGACTTCCCCTCACCCAAGGGGGCTCAAATCTCATTTCACATACTTTATCGACTCAATATGTCTTGTGCGGTGGGATGCGGTTCCATCACAGTACCCCAAGGACAAGATGAGAGAGTGACAATTTTGACACCTTGACAATCACACACAAAAGCACACACACATTCATAGACGCTTATCTCTTGAGAGAAATGTGTCCATGTCCATTTGCATTTAGCAGTGTGACAGTTTCCCGAGACCGTGAAAGCGTCGGCTCATGTCAAATGCCTGAACACGGGGGAATAACGCTGGAATTTTAACGACAGTTTATACACATTTTAGTCATTTCACCACGTGTGCATTAAAAACTAAAGTGTTTGATTTACCTTTTGGTGTTCAAAAATTTTAGTTTGCGCGGTTGATAAAACAGACGATCATAATATATAGCTGAGATAATGTTGCCGTTGTTGGGCTCGTTCCCTCACATGTAAAAACCATGACCCTATCTGAATAAAAATACATAAGTTCATTATGTTATTAAAGTTCGTTAAAAGTTCAGGAATGCAAAAGCATGATAATCAGATTATGATTAAATCCAGACTATCCTTTGTCTTGTAGAGAACCATGAGCACTGTGGAGGAGGAGCCGGACCACATGATACCATGAAGAGAAGCCTGCAGGTCCTGCCCCACCAGCTGCTGAGTAAGTCTCGCGTTAATAAAGCCTTTTAATACTGATAAGCCATTTATATTGTTTTTTTAAAGCTCTGTTTTGTCATGATGGTTGACAAAAGACCTACTGCCCCATGTAATAATAATAATAATAATAATAATAATAATATAATTACAAAACATTTTACGGCTGTAAAAGTTAACATGCTAACCATTGTTATTTTAGCATCATTGATTTACTACTATTAGAATATATATTTTAAATTATGCCAGATTGATAACATCAACAGGAATGAGATAAATGAAATGGAATACAGATAGATACAGACATAGAGAAGAACTCACAATAACAACAAAACATGCTTTTTGTAAAATAATGAAAATATACAGGGTGCAAACTTAAGTGCAAAACTCTGTGTATATCTTTGCCTTATAGACATTAAAACTATATCTGAAGCGGCTACTTTCAAATGAACCCATTCTGAAATGATTGCATTCTTTTTAGACATATAGAACTAATTTTTAAACAAAATTTTTACTTAAACAGTATTTAAAAAGTATGCTGTACACGTAACAGCAGTTGTAGTTTCTGTGGATCGGTCAGCATGTTTTTTTTGATTAAGTTTATTTACCAAGAATATCTTGCTAATTGAACCAGTTTAAAAGCCTTGTTGGGACATCAGCATACCTTCTGCCTATCCCATCTAATCTGCCTTGGTCTTTTATTTTGTCTCTTTCCTCAGAACACTTGCAGAATATTAGTATTGGCGACACACTCTTGATAGCAGTCTGGCTGAGATCCAACATTAAAGTGTGAAATGTATCAGGAACATGAGGTCGGATAGAAAAGGCTTCCTCCGTTGTAAAACAACTTTAAAAGAGATTTCATCACAGCAAATTCTGTTAGATGTCATGCTCAGAAAAATCCAACACAGGTGTTAACAAAACCTCAGTCTAAAGTTTCAGAGAAATATACTTTTCAGGCTCAGGTATTTTTAGCCATTTGTTCAAACTGATGTCAAAAGAAAAAAAAAGTGAAGTTAAAAAACTGTTTTTCAGGGCTCTGAAAGCTTTAGGTCATTTTCTATATTAATGTTCAGAGTGGCTCCCAGCTGAGCCCTGTGTGACATGAGGCTGTAAGGAGACTGTGTGTATCTGTAGGTGGCTTTAAAATAAGTCTATATGTGAAGTGTTTAGTAATCATAAGAATTCATATATAAACTGTTATCACAAGCACTGCCTGCATTTGCACAAGCAGGAAAATATGCATTGACAGCATCTAAAACATGTTATTTTATTATGTTTATTTTCATTATATATATATATATATATATATATATATATATATATATATATATATATATATATACACACACACACACACACACAAATGTTTATAATTCATTTTAATGAATTCTTTTTTAAACAGCTTTTCATTAATGTATGGATAATAACTTTTAATGAAATTCTTAGCAATGCATATTACTAATCAAAACGCTTTTATATATTTAAGAAATATTTTCATGAAACATGATCTTAACTGTTTGTCATAACAGAAAAGGCGATCATTTTGACAATGTTATTGATTATTATAATATTACTTTGACAATATTTGATCATTTTGGGTGTGGCTTATGATTGGTAGAAGACTTCCAGAAGACGAAGGCTATATAGACTATAGACAGTAAAAGATGAAGACTGGACAAATAGCTAGGAAAATTTTGCTTTGCTGTCAATGGAATAAATGTTCAAATATATTACAATCAAACATTTTAAATTGTAATACTTAGAAATATGTGTATATTCATATTTTTTTAAAATGTTTGTTTTAAAGCCGTTCATATTGTACGTTTCAGCATAAATGGACAAATGTTACATATTTATATGTACGAAAACTAATTAGATTAGGCTGGAGTGCCTGGTAGGTTGATATTATTTAGTACATTTTGTAAAGCTCTTGGCTACCCCAAAATATCATAATTAAATGCATTTTGCACTCTGTTGACCTTCTGGCATGGCCTGAGGTTAAGTGCTTTGCTCGAGGGCTCAGTGCATGATAGTTCAAAGATCAGCATGTGTGTGGTTTATATATATGCAGTTTTAGTAACAAGCTATTTTAACCCCTTGAACGCATTGCATTTAAGCTGGCGGTTTCCTACCCAAAGCATCTTGCTGTAGAAATGAATAAGGACATTGCTAAACCTGCCAATTAGTAGGGGATGTCCACTTGCTTCTGGCTACAAAATTTGCTAGTTATGTAACGAGAGCAATTCATAGCTAGTTTTGGAATTAAGTATTACTGATAACAAGCGCAATTTTCTTTGTTTCACTGTCGGTTTGCGTCTTTCGTGTCTATCTGTTCATCTGCTCATCTGTAGGGATGGCACCATTCGTTTAAAGTAAACTGAATTTAGCTGATGGCTTTCTCACGCAGTTATGGTGTGATTGCTGTTCTCCCTGAAGTGCAGATGGCATTGCGAGGCTATTTGAATAAAAGGGCTTTTGCCAAATAACATCCTAAATTGGAATTCAAAAGAACGCTTCTTCAAAAGTCCCAAAGGCAGAATGTTTCACTGCAACGGCTATTATTTCATTGTCACAACTATTTTGAGAAGCCGTAGCCCAGTGACATTACTTATGTACTGAGAATTTCCTGTTTAAAGTGTTTACTTCCTGTGCAGCCAAAGTCATTTGTTAGTGCCCCTGTAAACGACAGACTTGATGTATTCGGTAAGCAAATTGATTCCATCCTTGCCAAGTGCATCTCGCTCGTCCACCCTCTTGATTGGATAAACATCCGAAAGTTCAGAGGCATTACGGAGGACCGACGCAACCTAAATCACACAAACAGGAAGCCATTATCAGAGGGTGTTATGGTTCCCGCCTTATCTATGAGCTCACATCTGCACCACCCTGCCCCTCCCTCAACACAGGAAGTGCCCAAAGCAGCCCACAATCCTCTGGGGGTAACGATCCCTAACTTTAAAGACCACGGCTCCCAAAGAGAAACCAGTGGAATTTATTCATTGGTTGGATTCATTGTTTTGGTTTTGTTCACATTAAAAGCTTAAAATAATCCTTTGTGTAACTGTCAAAGAGAGATTGTATTTAGCGTCTC